>NC_084664.1:34794322-35001822 GCF_028389875.1 Rhea pennata
CTAATTTTGAGTTGTATTGGAAGAGAAATGGATATGCTTTTCCTTAACATCTTATGGCTAAACTGCTGTGGACATGGTTTGATGCCCTTTCATTGCTAATACTCACAACTGCCAGTGACTGTGAGGTCTCATAATTTTGAGTAGGAACTCAGTGTGCATAAAATGACCTTCATGAGCATCTGCTTTGGGCTTTTTTCCCTGTGTTAAATTGGATATGTGAGGTTATCTGGGATACTGAAAAGCTATACTCAGAAAGTATTTATTTTTTTCATAATGAATGATGGCGTTCTTTTTGCTTCTGGCAACTATAGGCCTTTTCTGAATACAGCAAATGACTGTTTCAAAATGAAAACCACTATGTGTTTGAATGTAGTATTATGCCTAGTTGCTTTTTGAGTGAAAGGCGGCTTTAAAAAGTTAGGTATATCATTGCCAAAAAGGGCTAAATAGTATTGTCAGCATTTTGAGAAGGAATAGGTCCTTTTTTTCCTGAAACTCCATTCTGGACAGCTGTTAGTGACTTACCAAACTTTTCATATGGATATGTATGTTAATGACAGGCAATGAACTGGAGATGAAGAGACCCAAACACAGACCGATCTCTTCAGTGCACATCAAAAGCCTTTACAAAAGGAGCAGTAAAAGAGGCAGTGATGGTGGAGCCTTCACTTTTGTACACTGAATTAGTTCTGCAAGCAATGAAACTGATCTTTTCTCCTTGCCAGAAAAGTCTGGTGATTTTTGTGAGTGCTCATTAGCACAAGAGGCATTTGTGAAGATAATTGACTGACGCCGATACTGCTGGCTGTCACAACAGTGCCAGCAGTGTATGTGCGTTTTAATAGTTGTATTTTCCCCCCCCTCCCCCTTTCTTAGATATACTGGTTTCTAAAAGATACTGGCTCTCTAAAGATCTGCTAGCCCCTACGAAGTGCGGAGTTTAAAGAACCCCTGCCTCGTGAATACGTCTGTCCATCTGCCCCGCCGTCTCGGTAGGCGCACGGCGTATGCGTGTGCGCGTTTGTCTGCGGGCTGATAGGTGCGCAGGCTGCGGAGGCAGAGATCATGCAAATGCAGGCAGCTAGCGGTCCCCTAGCCTGGCGTCACATAAATATTTGAACCTCGCTGCGGAGGAGAGTGTTACCAGAAGAGAAATGGCAGCAGAATTAAACAACAAACCACACACACGGTCAGCAGGGAAACAATCCGTGCAATTTAGGACTTTAATTAGACACAGAGATGAGTAGGGAGAAGCAGGTTGTTTGTTTGCATGCACGCTCAAAAGGGAGCAGTGGGCTTAAAAATATATTTATGCATACCGTGTATCAGATGGATTCCAGAAATCTCCAGTCTCAGATTATTTTCAGAGGCTGAGATGCTCTTTTTAGCAGAGGAATATCAGCCAGTACATGATTGATGTTTGTTATATGGCTGCTATTTAAATTCTTTTAGCTTCGCCAATACAACTTCATTGTAATAAGACATTTTTCTCTGGTCTAAATGGAATCTGAATTTGGCCTGTAACCTCATGTGTTTAGGGAATAAATTATGATCAGCAGTACAAAGTTGTATTTTTATTTGGCGTTACTGATGACAATAAAAACTGAAAAAAAGTAGAGCAAATTGATCGTTTTTTGACAAAGTATTTAAATTACCAGAAAATTATAAACTGGTTAAATTAACCCACAAGAGTGTTGCTTTCAGATTCCAGACTCTAAGATATTTTGAAAGAAGCACTTCTGAATTTGTCAAAACTGTCTTACTTAAGCATTTGAAAAATGTAAACAATATGGGCTTTGGTTTGAAACGTTAGCTACTTTCATACTTTAAATTCACTCGCCCCTAAAAAAAATTAAAATGCAAAAATCAAAGGGTTTAATTCTTTTTTGTACATAGAGAACTATTCCCCAATGCACTTCATTTCTTCATAATTTTTTTGAATGTTTGAGATTTCAAGGTTTTTTAAAATTCCAGTTCAGAATGGGAAACCACTTTGAAATCCCAAATTTTCCCAGGACAGGAAAATTGGTTTCTTACCCACCACTAGAAATAGCTCCAAGAGTTTATTAATGTCATGAGAGATTAAAAATAAAAAGATAATAATTTGAAGTAGGTTGCTTTCAGAATATAGTTCTTTATTAATGCTTAGCACAAAACAGAATGTCAAAGATCTAATTCTTCAGAAAATTAAGTCTCTTGCCTGTCGTCTTGAATTTCTTTTTAATTTGCTCTTCTATAATATTTCATTTTATTCTTCCACTAGAACACAAAATATGGACATATAATAGTGCAGATTTTGAGAGCAAAGTAGTTGACCTTAAAGTTTTTCAAAAGGGATTTCAAGAGTGATTTCATCACCTAAAATAAATGTTATATATTATTGTCACCATTTGAGCAAGTAAGATTATGCTACAAAAGACTGTAATGTATATGTTCATTAAAGTCTATCAAGAACCTGATCCTGTGTGTGTGTGTGCGCACGCGCGTGCGTGCATGCGTGAGACTAGAGTACCCACTATGGTTTGTCATATTTTTTAAAAAATATTTAGTAAAGGTTGTATTGCTTACAATTAGCGAAACCTACATCGTTCATTTCTAGATAACGACTAATGCAACTGTATCACTTAAGCGTCTTGTAATCTGCTCTACAAAACAGATTTTAATAGATATTAAATATATGAAGGATATTTAAGGCATCTCTGGGGTCAGTTATTTGCTAGATATGATTACAGCTCTAAGAAGTAGTGAACTTAAAACTCATTTAAAGCCTCTGTATAAGGGGCCTAGGCTACTTATTTCATAGTGTGTAACAGTAGGAACTATAATTTTGTCTACAGGTCTATGAATAGGAACTGCCTGCCTAAGATTCTTATTCCATTTTGTTAAAACATTTACCTCTAAAGCTATGGTGGTACAAACTACTGATTCAGTAATACCCAGGGCTTTATTACTAGTCACCTGTGGATGTCACTTTGTGATGGGTGTGAAAGATGGATCTCAAAAAGTGATGAATGGCAGAAAGTATGCAGAGATTTTAAGTAAGATTGTTAACGATCAGAGTGCCAGTGAAAAGGTTTGAAACCCATGGTAAATTCAGAAGATCTTTCTGTGCACAGTATGTGGGTATTTGCATTTAATAAGAGGTTTAAATGTGACATATACCTCTGCACAGACAACCACACTCTCCATGCATTCTGTCCACACTTACAGAATGAAAAAGATGGAATAGATAAGGTTTGTTTGCTTGTTCACAGGATGAGGTTAATATGTAAGGCACAGCAAAAATTTTATCTACAACGTTAACCTAGTGTCTGGAAAATATTTTATAATACATTTCAATGTCATTTTATATCAACAAGCAATTCTCTGGAGGGAAAGGTTCACAAAGTTGTACACTGCTCAAAGGCTATTTTACCATGAACTCTGTCTTTCTAGAATCATTTAATAAAAACACAGATACCTAGCCAATAGTCTCTGAAATCCACCATACCAACAAAACCAGTCTCTGTTTTTCTACTTTCTATGTTTGAACATGCAGAAGACAAATGAAAAAAAAAAATCTTGCTAGAAAAAGCAGGGGGAAAACTTTGTTTTTAGTGCATTTTTTTAACAGTCTGTAGAATAGTCTTCAGCATCAGGCAACATTTAATGCCACGTTTCTGTACCTAATGCCTGGAAATCCATTAACATTCTCTGTTAAAAAAGAAAAGACACAGAAGCACCATTTCAATTCTGATTACCACTGAAAAGCAGAAAATTTGATATGTCAGCATTTCTTGAAACATTATTTCTTAAATTATTATATTTAAGAAAATACTACTCTCCAAATAACAGTCAGTAAGAGAAATAGCACCAGGGAAGAGACAACAGGATGTAGAAGGCAGACAGGTGGGTCAAGAATTAGCTGAATACTCCAGTTCAATAGGTATCCAAGGCTTTTCTCATTTTCCTGTGTGTATCTGACTAATCACAATGAGGGAGTTTTTTGCCAGTGTAATTGTAACTTGCAGAAGTGACCGGGATTGCCCACCTCCTCCCGGTGCATGCATAATCCCACCTCAGTAATCCAGACAAAAGTTAGGAAGACTTTAATTTCCACCACTCAATAAAAAGCTTCCTCCCTCACTTCCAAGATAGATATTGATCATCCTACATTGTCATTCAGCTGATGGCAGCATCTGTTACTATAATTTTACTTGCCCTTGTGCAGACAGTGAAAATGTAGTGCTTTTTAAAAATTTGTTAACTTTTAATATCCATTGATGGTTTTAGCATGGTTTCTAGTTTGTAAAATGATCTTCTCTGCCCCATAAACAAACTCTCACGTAGGGCTGCAGCCCAGCTGGAAAAACAAACAAACAAACAAAAAAACACTATCTCATACTTGATTCAAGCTAAATTGAAGTGATTAAAAAAAAAAAAAATCTGGCAGTAATCTGGACAGTCTCCTTCTTCCTTCTTTTCCCCTCTTACCCCCCTTCTATGGCGGAACAGTGGTGGTGAACTGTACTGTAATCCAAATAATTTGAAGGCATGAGGTGAAGTGCAGCGGGGAGGAGGCTGCAGGCAGATTTCAGAAGGGTGAGGAGTCTGACAGTAGAGAGCTGGGTGCCTACTTGCTGCAGAATAACAAGTTCTGATACAAAGACCTGAATTTTGGAGTACAGGAGGAAAAAACCCATCAAGTTGCCAGCTGCAGAGCCATGCAGTTCTTTGCATCCTGAGTAATGTGGGGGAAATTTATACCTCTGAGAGCTGATCTTCCAAGTTCATTGTAGACTGACATGAGTCATGCTCACACGTTATCCTGACAAAGTAAGAACTTACAAAGAAATACATCTAAGATCCTGGCACAGGACTTTGCTGTGGGTTTTGTCATACTTGAATTGCAGATTACTTCTCAAGAAATATATAGTTTAAAATATTGGACTATCATGGGTTCATACCTACTCACAATAATAAGTCACAAGTGGCAAAGGTTTCCTCAGATTATGACTTTAGACTGGGTATGCAGCATGAAGTGGAGCAATAAGGGCTGCAAAAATCTAACCATCTGAAAAAGCTCAGAGTGCAAAAGAGTCTTAGTGTGGCAAAGGTATATACAGACTGTTTAGCATCCATGTCACCTCACTGGGCTTTCGCTGTCATTGTACTAAAGCTGGAATAACCTATTTTCCTCCATCCTGCCGCACATGCACCTGAGATGGCATCAGCAAAGAATATTCAAGCAGCGCTGGCCAAGAGAACAGAAGTAACTTAGTCACATTTGGGAAAGAGACATTTAAAATGTTTTCAAATTGCTCATACATGCTGAAAGGTACGTTCTTATATGTTTATTCCAAAGAGATGTTTAAGTACATTATCATGTCAAAATAGTATTCTTGGGAATTGGAAGTGAAATGAAGATGAATAATGCTATTAAGTACTAAGTAAGGTATCACTACCTTACTGTATATTTCTAGAATGGAGCTCCTCGCTTACTTTTAGGGATCTGATGTGCTGGTACTGAGAAAATGGAAGCTGGAGGCTTATTCTGCAAATAGAGCATTCTGCGACGCTTTCCCAGTGTGAGAATCCACCCAGATCTGGGTGGAACAAAGGGTCCTTCACCATTTATTGAAACATTAGTAACTCCAACCTTGTAAATAGGAAGTTAATTTGGTGATAAAATGTCCATTATGAGGCTAAGGAACCACACTGTATCTTGCAAAAGACTTCATGGCAGCTGTATTTCAGGTTAAGAGTTAATGAGTTGACTCCAGAGAGTCTCTGCAGACAGTTGAGCAGGCTATGCTAGACAGTACAGTCTATACTTCCCTTTCAAACAGAAATATGGGACCTTTTGGGTTTCCTTTTGTATTCTACATAGGGACTACTTTAGCCCATCTGAAACATGAGCTAAATTACAAATGACATTTGCCCTTAAAGAGAAGATATCTCAAGGCTTAACAAGGCAGCCTGTTAACAAAGACGAGAGACTGAGTATACATTAGATCTCTAAAGCTGTTCGGAGAATTTGATGCAGCAAGGCTATATCTAACTGCAGCCTAGTCAGGTAATGGACGTAGTTCATTCCAAATGACATTAAAAATTCCTCCTGTGGCACCCAAACTTTCCTTAAAGGTCTCTCATATAAGCACAGGCACTAGCTGACTCAACTTAATGTATGAGATGTGATAACAGCAGTCTGAGTGAAAATAACCACAAAGGGAAGATTTCATACACAGTACAGATTTTCTGTTTGTACTGGTGTGCCTGAGTTAAAGTCCACCCCTTAATGTGCAAAATACTCTGGGTTTTTGTATTTAAAGATTTACCCAAGAGGCCTCTGTTTGTTTCAGAGAAAATCTTTCTTTGCATGAAATATTTCACAAATGCCATTTATTGCTATGCGCTTGATTCTTTGCAGGGTTTCAAAACTATGATTTAATATCTTAGATTGTCTAAACAAAACCCTACTTAAAATTTGCTCAGGTTTGCTTAGAAACCCAGAAACTCTGTAATTATAGGGAGAACTTGAAGGAGAAAGCAGTTTCATTAACACCAGAAAGTACTGTTTATGCCCATGAACTGTGTAAAACTGCAGTTTCAGAAATCCTGCTGAAATAATCCTTCAATGTTCTTGGTAAGCCAAAATTGTAAAGAAGTGGTACTACCACGTGACTTCATGCGTAGTTTCTTCCAGCCCCACATTATTTAGTTTTAAACATCTGAAGTAAACCAGATAGGGCCTACCACACTCATTGCGATGTAAAGATAGCAGAGTGGAGGCACAGGTCCTACCAGTGTCATGAGATGTCAGTGGGAGTTCAGTCTGTAGGTGCAGGGCTGTGTATGGCCTTAAGTTTGTATTTGGCTAACTGACGGTTTTCTTTTTATTAATGATATAATCCTACCTATCTACCTACAAACACGCTGTCCTTGGTGTGGGCCTTGCATCTTTCCAAATACCGTAATTAGTCATATGCATTCTCTAGTGTATCATGTATTTTTTTATAGTGCCTTTGAAGGATGCCAGACTGACAGTCATGAGGCATCAGGTCCTCTCCTTACCCACAGAGCCATTTCTGCCATTTGGGTTCTGAGTGAGCATTATTTGCACATATTTAACTTCAATGAAATCAGTACCCGTGCATGGCAGCTAATGTTTGGGAGAAACAATGAGCTGGATTCTGTACTGCTTGTTTGTTTGTGTTTGTGTTCATATTGAAGATGAGAAAAGTGCAACTTCATTAAATTAAATTAAATTTTATAACAATCAAATGATTTAGGTAATAAAGGGGGGCAAAGAAAGAAAATGTTGAATTTTAATAGCTATAACCTGTAAGCAGTGCTTTATCTTGCTGCTGCTGTTGTAAGGACTAGTAATTGCAGCCGTCTAGACACAGGAACAGATGCAAAGTAGAGCTTTATTATATCAGACGTTTGCCCTACCACGATACAGTCTAATTGCCCAGAAAATATATTTCTACATGAATTATTTCTAATTTGATTTGAACTAGACCAACTGTTGTATTTTACTGAACTTTATCAAGTGCTAAAATGGAGCACTAAATTTCAAAACAGTTTCCTTTATCAATCTTTTTATAGAAAAGAATGAATTAATTACAACTCAAAATGGCATACAGGTTTCCAAAAAATAAAATAGTTTTTATTCTTGTTAATCAAATCCTTGCTATTTCTTTCACCTGTGTGGCTTGAAAAGGAAAAGCAATATTTACACTAATTTGTGATTTAGTATGTCCATTAGCGTTGCATGAGAATATTTTAAATTGCAAGTTTGAAATGCAATTAGAAATCATGCCATTGTGAGAGACGCACGGAGTTTAGTCTGATTATCGGAAAATGTCGATCATTTAAATCAAATGTTTTTTTCCTCCCGATTGATTTTGTTTTCCTTCTAGAGCGTTAGGATGGAATCCTGAATTTGCTAATAAATTCTAACAAACACTTTGTGTGTTTCAAGAGAGTCTGAATCATCAGTCTACTGAAAATGGATAATCGATGTGAAATAAAGGCAACTGCTTGGAAGCCTGGCTCTGCTGTTTTTAAAAAATATGAAATAACATAGAGATTTTGTTTTGATGTATGTCTCTCTATTTCACAGATTTTTTAAATAAATTCGTCCTATTTTCTTCTCTATTTTAGGAAGTGTTCAGGAAATCCAGGGAAAACTCTCAGCGGTTTTAACAGAAAATGATAATAGTGACTCGCTTCCTCCGCCTTCCCATCCCCCCCAAAATAGAGCATACAACTGAAATTATTTAAATTGACTGAGCCTTTTAAGCAAGTAAACACATTTTAACTAGTTTTTTTTCCCAATCCTTCCATTCATGCCTACTATAGAAATTAGCCTTCACTCTTCCTTCACTTACACATGGATACACACACTTGCATGGACACAAGAAAAATTTCTTTTCTCCTGTCAGCATTCCTAACCAACAATAGTTAGATTAGTGGAAATGAGGGCCTCCGCGGAGAAAGGACATTCAGCCACAGAAGGCTCCCCGCAGGAACAGCTGGTAGGGGTTAATGGCTGCTGAACCTCGCAGCCAGGGCCTATTCTCTATTGTGTGTTCGACTCCTGGGAAGGAGGGAGACTTGTGACAGCTTCTGGGGTGCAGCGGAGCAGAGGTAGAGCGGCTGGGTCAGAGAGGTAGTGTTCGGGGGAAAAGGCTGGCCTGGAATTGCAATCAAAATGAACTCTGCCGCAGAAACGGCAGAGGCTTGGAATCTGTGAAAATTGGGCACAAATTGCCACGGGGAAAACGGCGAAGGGATTATTCAGTAACGTGGCTTATAACCTTCTAACAACTGCAATATGAATTAAAAGAACAATCGGACGGAGACGGCGGATGAATAATTCATATCTGAAAGTGGATGAAATCCAAGGCAGAGCTAAACGCGCGCAGCTAATGTATGTTATTTGCGTTTGCACGCTAACCCCGAAGAGCTCAGTTCTCTGCACTACAGTGTGAACGCTGCGGCTACTGCACCAAACGCACCAGTCAGGAGGCAGGAGCGGTCATTTAATGCACAGCGTGCGTAAGCTTAAATAGATAGTGATTAATAAGTATATGTTTTCCCCCAAAGTGGATGTGTTTGCCACACCACCCGCACCGCCCGGTGGAGTGGCAGGTGACGCGAGGGACGGTCCCGTCTCTTTAGAAGTGAGGAGTTCCCGGGTGTCTCCTCTCCTGCCTGCTTATGTCTGTCACACGTGCTCGCAAACCTGTTAACGAAGTTAGGAAGAAATGATTTGATAGGGCTGAACAGGTCACCCTTGGGAAACCACTCCTTGATGGCTGCTGGTAGCCTGACGTTCCCCTTCCTGCTGCCTCTCTATTTTAAAACAGCTGGGCAGGATGCTGTGGTTTTAAAGGGTCCTTAGAGGGAGCCGTATTTCCTCTGCTGACAGAGGAAATGCCTCCCCTTTACACAGTATCTGAAAACTTCCTAAATGCCAAAATGTAGCACAAAATAACAAAAACGTATTAGACCCAGCAGTTCCAATCTCCTTTCCCTTTGCTTTCTATGGTGGGTAAGCCTTTTGTTTTCCTGCTCTTTCAGCAGGGGAATGCCTGCCATTTAGTGAAATTAAATATTATGAGCTGTTAGATATTTTACACTTGAAAGTTATGGATTAAGCAAGGGAATAGCAGTTTGTTGGTAGTTTTGCCCTAACCCCCTGATTCCCTACATGCATTACACACCTAGGTAAGATATATAAGTGTAGGGAGATGTCAGCACAAATTTCACCCAGTGCAGGCTGGGTGAAAATTCAGCAGTAACTATAGTTCCTTGTTTTCATTTGTTTAATCTCAAACTTTAAAGCCATCTGAAACATTTGCCTTACACTCTTTTTTTCTCCTTGTGAGTTTGTTTAAAAAAGGGGGAGAGCAAGGGAGAAAAATGTGCCATTGAGATTTTCATCTGCAACAGAAGCTTGAAAGATACTGTCAATGAGCTCCCAGTGAGTCCTTTGGAAGCAATACAGATGCAATAGACTCATTAAAGTTCCTCTATTTGGATTGTAATGGCTCAATGAAAACGTATGAGCCAGTGCCTGAGGCATTTTAAGAATATTTAAGATGCACTGAAGTGTGTCGTGCCTTAGTACACCTTGACACAGTATTGCAGCCCACAGAATGAGGATTGACAAGTACAGGTAAAAACCACAACAGAAGTGTAAAGGAACAATAACACAAATGCCTCCCAGAAGTACCCGCGCTGATGGCTTGATAGAATAGGCAAAAATATCACCAAAAAACTTACAGGCACAAATAAATTAAGCTTCCAAACTTCCATGAGAGAGTGAGCAACATTTATCCATTTACCTTCCTTTAGCCTGTGGATATGCAAACACTAAGTGTAAGCGGCTTGCCCAGACACACACTCAGCAAGTCCGTAGCAACTGCCACCAGGACCCATGTGTTCCTCACTTTGCTTTCTGCCAGGCTTGGCCAGCACCCTTTTATATTCTGGTACATCCTCCGTGAAAATTAAGGCCTTGATTCTATAAGCTGCTTGGCAGATGAATTGATTTCAGTACGTACCTAAGCGCTTTTTAGCTTAAGAGTCCCAAAGCTCTATCCAAACTTATGGAGCGTGCAGATCCTTAAACCAGAGCGTGTTACTTGCACTGGAGGAAACATAGGTCTGTACTGGAACTCCCATACTTTTGATGCCTGAGTTGTCTGAAAACAATGAGGAGAGCCCATAAAACCAGAAAGGGAAATAGGCGGAGCAGCACACCTGCGCTAAGACTTCTGAATGCGTGATTTCAGCTCATGGAGAAATTTTGCAGTTATTATAAATCTCTGAAAACAGGACTGACTCAACTATAACTTAGAACAGCAGCATTAGCAGGTGCACTTGTAATAAGATGCATTCAAATTCCTATTTCTTTTAATAAAAGAGGAAGCAAAATAAGGGATTTTTTTGACCTCTTTGCATTGCTATTCATATTGCCAGTATAAAGACACAAAAGGGTATGAAATGAAGAACTCAGAAGGGAATTATTCTGATGACAGGCTCTTGCATTATGGGTTTCTAACATTTGGTCAGCTCCTGATCTCTCCAAAGTGCAGCAATTGATTCCAATAATTTGCTGTCATTTTTTAAAAAATATAGATAGTTCAGCTTTATGAAACAAATTTAACAGAAAATGCTGTTTACAAAACCATAATGCTATTTTTAAAGCTGCTAGTTCAAACATTATGTGTGATATTCTGTACAAGATGTGCTAGTGAAAGGGTTAAGCTTTTCTGACTTTCAGATACAATGAAATTATGACAGGAAGAAAATTGTGCCATTTTAGCATGAAAATGCTTGTACAAATACTGTCGTTCCTTCCTTCTTACTTTCTTTATAATGCCTCAACGATAGCTAAGATGACAGACATTTGACAGGTATCTGTAAGCATACAACCCAGGCAGCTCATTAAAGTTTTTCTTTCTATGCATCAGCTTTCACAAAGGCAAAAACCCATTAGCATTGACTATTTTGCAGATTAGAAGAATTAAGGGCTTCAAACGTTGGCTTATACCAAGCAATGTCATTTGTGAAGTGATGTTTGCTTTATTATTTCCCTTTCTCCCCCTCTGAAACCAGACTGACATGACTTTAGCTCAACGTAGGGCGTAATGTGCAAACCAAAGGACTGGCTCATCGATGAAAAGAAACACATTCCCTTTTATACATGACTGGAATGGCAAAAAGGGGAGACTTTACATGTACTATTTAGGCTCATTAGAGTACTGATTATGATAGTTCTCCGGTGTAATCTTTAATCGACTTTGACACTAGATTTGCCCCGTTACAAATCCTGTCATGCAAATTAAGTCATTTGTGTTGTTTGATATGGAAAGATCTGCTATGAAATGAAAGATTAGTTCACAGATGAGGCACCAGAGACTGCTGCCCTTGTGCACCATGCAACTGATTACAAGGATGAGAGCATCCATTTTTACACTGCTGTTAACATTTAGGAAAGAAGATTAAATTAACGTAGCTTGTTTCCTTCTTCCTGCATGCAGTTATTTTAAATAAGATTTCATAACCCTTATTTTCATGGTATACAAAACAGACAAAGCAAGCTAAATGCAATACTGCGATTTCAGACAGGGAATCATATTTTTGGAGGCAATGTGGATGGTGGGTTGGGTGTTTTTTTGGTATGTCCTTGAATGCGATACAGGATTTTTTTATTAGTGATCAGATGGCTGAGATTTTGCCATCATATACAAAACAGAAATGAAAAACTACTGTAAATTTTCATGCTCTAAAAGCCTACTCTTTTGACTCACAATGTATTGGATGCCATTTATTGTTATAGTTTTTATTTCCTATTGATTATTTGATCATAGATTGGTTATATTGGCTTGATAGGAAAGCCCTACTTTAAAGAACGTGAGGTTTTTTAAGACTTAAAACATGATACGAGAAGCAAATGTTACACTTAGGCATATTAAGTATATGTTTTAGTAAAATGGACCTTGTTGTCAAATGGCTCCAGGCCTACTAGAGCTGTTTTTTAAAGCTTTTAGGACCTCTAATGCACAACTAACGGTGTTTGATTGGCATTATATGGTTCATATACCTGGCCTTGATTTAGGCAGACAATCCTTTCCTGATGACAAAGAAAGATTATCAAAGTTTTTATGATGATCATTTATTCTGTACTCTTGTATTGAAATATTTAATCTACCTAAGGAATTTCAGATGCTTAGTTACTGTTAAAAATTCCCTCTCTAAAAAATCTTGTGTTTATATTTTAAGCAGGCCACCACTTAATTTCTTTGAGGGTTGGGAACTCTGGATATTTTCGTAGTTTTGGACTGATAGAGTCAGAATCTAAACAAACCAAAATAAATGACAAAATAACCAATTACTCAGCCCATTCAGCATTTTCTGTTTTTAGTAAGCATGTTCAAGGAAGAACCGACTGTACAATGTTTTTAAATGAACATACAGAAGGTACCTTCCATCCTGCTTGTGGATGGAACTGAAGAAACTAGTAAGTACCACTGTTACATACGTTTTAAAGCCATGGTTTATTAACGCATCTCTAATTAATCTCATTTTGTCCTGACAATATTTGTTACCTCTTATTTGTAATCTATTTCTCTTGTCCTTGTTTAAAACCATAAATTAAAAGAAAGTGCCACTAACCAGCACCTAGTATTTTGACACCGCACAAATATTTCGTATAATCTGGGTGTTCCCATAGTTTTTGGATGAGTATGAATGTTGTAGTTATTTAAGTTTCTCTTAAATGACCATCACACAAGCTGGAATGATTCTTGGAAAGATTGTCCTACTTACATAATTTAACAGGCATTTTTATCTTTAAGTTCAACACACCTATTTTTTACTTGTTTGCTCCAAGATTTTGTGTTGTTTCCAGATCAGTGTCATCAGATACCGATCTCACAGATTGGTAACATACGATATTCCAGAGTTACGGAAAAAGCTTTGAGAATGAAACAATTTTTCTCAGGAACCTTCGGGAAGAATGTGGATGATATATGTTTGCACAAAAGTCGCCAGGTGTTACAAATTTCAGACCACTGATGACATGAATAGTTAACTGAATATTTTCCTCCAACCAAAATTTAAGAATGAAATAATTGAAAACTATCAAAAATATATGGTATGTTGTAGTTTTCAAGGATGTCTTGATACGTGTAAAAAAGACATTACAATGATGCGCTTGAAAATCTTGCTTCTCATATAAATAATTTTTAATCTTTATATCAAAGAATTCATAAAATCCATAAGTTTTTTTAGTCGTGTTTCTTGTATGTTACACTTTAGCAAAAGTCTTCATTGCTTAACACAGAAATTATGATAGTGGAGCTTAAAAATTGGCATTACTGAGGCTCATTTAGTTAACATTTGGAAAGTTTAAGCATTAGCTACTTGTGCTCTCTTATTATACAATTACTGCATTAACATAAGACATGTTGGAATATGCTTTCATAAAGATCCATAATGCAAACATACATATTTTCAAAAAAATGATATTTACATTTCAGAGCTATAATAGATTTCTATAAACGTTCTCTAAGTGTTGGATCCCTTTGTCAGTCCTATTTTAAAGCAGAGTATAATCTTCTATTAGTCTAAATACCGCAGGACTTATATGCAAGATGTAAATGTGTCATTTTTTTCCCCCTAGGCTCATTTACCCTTACTGCTTGAGGCTCCCCACATTACAGTAATGGAGTCCATAAAACGTAATAAGAAAAAAGGTGTATTTAATTAACCAAGTCCTGCTATGAATAAACTCTGATATAAATCACTTCTCTTTATTTGCATGTATGAGCTGTGTATATTAACAATTTATATTAAGTTTATTTAAGTCTCTCAAAGTGTGAAGTGAGGCTGTCATATTACTTTGTGAGTGTGAAGTTAAATCTGATCAGTAGAAACCCTGAGGCATTAAAATATTAAACTATTGCATTGACTGGATAGAAAAACTAATGAGAAGACTGCTGGCTTACAAGGTTTTTTAAACCCCAAGATAGAAATCGGAGTACATTAGTTAGACCTATTAAACTCCATAGCAGCTCTCTTAGAAAAATGCTAGAAGCTCTATTACTGCAATCTATACAAAAATAGCTTGGTTTAAATGTTTTTTTTTGGTAAGAGAATGTTATATCATTTAGTGAGATTTTTTCCATCTCTGAATGTTACATGTCTATTAATAGCATCCCAGGCATTACAAATGTTTTTTTTCAAATGTATTCAGACCCTAAAGGAGACAAAGATTTTTAAAGACATCAGAGCTGTTCAGATGCTTTTTCCTTGCTAATTTTGAGATGAAAATGTGTGGCTCTGAAGTGTTTTTTGCTTGGTATGTGCATTTGTGTGTGTGAGCATGTGTCCAGGACACCACTATTTATCTGGAAAGGTAAGCCAACTCTACATAGTTCTCAAAAGATATGTTGCTCTACTGGTACAAGTAAGAGCTCACATGCAGGTTCTTGGCTTGCTCTATTCAGCTTATGCCAATCATGAAGTCAACAGCCCTGGTCGCCCTCAGCACAGTGGAGTTCTTGCATAATGTAAACCCTGTGTAGCACCTTAATTCCTTCTGGAAGGCAGCCCCACTTCTCTAAACAAAGGCAAAGATCCTTCTAACTTTCAGCTTAAATTTATTATTCACGGCCGATTATAAATTGTTCTTGTGCCAAATTTGTTATTTACCCTAAAGACTTCTTCTCTCTTTATTCTATTGATCCAATGTACTCCTGGGTTCCAGTCCTATCCTTCATAGCCTATTCTTCATTACATTGGAGTTAAAACTTCAGATTCTTCTACTATTCTCACGTAGGACTGGCTCCTTATTTGCTGTGTTGTCTCAATATCTTTTGTGTGTCTGTTTCTGTATGTGTTCATTGCCTTTGAAAGGAAAATTTTCTTTGAAAATAAATGTGCAAAACTGTACACAGTGTTCCAAAAGAGATTTCAACAGTAACTTGTTTAAGAGTAGTAATATTTATCTGCTTTCACTGGATATATCTTGGCTCATGCATCTTATGATTTTATCTGTGTTATGCTTGCTGACTCATAATCTGCCTGAAAATGACACCCTTGTCCTTCCCTTAAACAGTTATTTCCTTAGACAGGCAACTGTACAGCAACATCTCTTGTTAGCAGACCAAAAGTAGATGTCCTTGTGTGCTGCACCATTTGGTCTATTAGTTCACTCCAGCTTTCTGCATGGTTTCATTATACCCCTTTGTAAGAAGATGTCTTCTAAATGTGTCAACAACAAATTCCATCAGCACATTTGTTTTTGTGCCATTTCAGAAGAAAACATCAAAAAATTTCTGTCCCATGATCTTTGCCCTAAGGATAAGAACTGACCTTAAGGAACTCAATGTCCTCCTAACGGGCACCTTTCTTTCTAGCACTACTGCTTGCCATCTTCCTTTTAACTAGATCCTTATATATTTTACAGTTCTTTTACAATGTTCTTTATCTTTCCCATCCTAATCAGCCATTCATTTTGTGGCTCCATATCATGCTCTATCAAAGCTTATGTAGCACTTTTGCCTTTGCTGGAAAGACAGTAGCTTAATATGTACAGTTGACAGGCCATTCTGGCAAAATCTACATTTAATAAACCTGTGCTGGAAGGTATTCACCTCTATCACTTTCATTTGCTCTTAAGTGCTTCATACTTTTCACCTCAGACTGAGGTGCTCTTTTCTCTTTTATCAAATATGTTTCTAGTAGTATGATCTTTAAACTTGATAGATATCTTTAAATCCTTCAGTTCTCAATTGACCTTCAACTGATATGATAGGTCTTTCAGAATACTGTGGTGTAAGTTAGATAAAGTTCAGTACAATTCAGGAATGGAAAATAAGAATTTTTTTGCTCTGATAAAATTTCCGTAACCTCTTTCCAGTGATCCATTTCTTCTTTGCTATATAGCAAATGGAGGGGGAAATCCTGATTTAATTTAAGGTCTGTACTCCAGTGAGAAGTACCCAGTTTCATTCTTCCTTTTTCTTTGCAATTTTCCTCTTCTTTACATGAAGACCTTTTCTTTGTTTATTAACTTTCACAAAGTTTAGTTCGGCTTGACTTGTCAGTTCTTACTTTGCCTAAATAATCTTGATCTAGTTAATATTTGAAAGATCATATTTGACTGATTCAAATGGAATATTAAATGAAAAAAATCGGTAGGTGTTCAGAATATTTTTGCCTGTGGACAATCTGCTCTGTTCAAGACAGAAAAAAATAGCTTTTCTTTAGGTCACCAGAGATACTATTTTGTTCTTCAAAAGCTAATTTATTCTAAATGTGTTCTAGAAATGACAGAAGTATAAGGAGCCATAGAGATCATAGGGAAATATCCTATGCTTGGAGAAAGGCAAATACTTCACTGTCTTCAGAAAAGACCAAAAGGACAAGCTGGGATACTACAGCCAAGGCAGCCTCTCTTCCATCTTTGGAAAAAACATGGAATGAGTTTTCTTGGAAAGCATTTTTGGGCACATAACGGAGAAGATGGTGACTTGGAGCACTCAGCACAGATTTACCAGGGTAAATCATGCCTGACCAACCTGACTGCCTGTGATACAGTAACTGGATTTGTGGATGAGAAGAGAACTGTGGATGATATTTACATTGACTGTAGCAAGGCTTTTAACATTGTCTCCCACAATATTCTTTAATCTAAGTCTGGATGTTATGATCTGGATTGGTGTACATTTGGATAGGTAAAAATCTAGATGCTGCTTACAACTGTAATATCACAAGTACCTGTGCTAGGATTTGTATAGTTCAATGTCTTTATTAGTGACCTAGAGGAGATTCAGTTCAGTAAGGACGAATGCAAAGAAAGGAGTAACCTCTTGTAATGACATAGCTGAGTACTGCCTGGCTTGGGGAGCAGTTCTGCTGAAAAGACCCTGGGGGTCTTGGACAGAGCATGAGTCAGGAGTGTCCCCTGTCAGCAAACACAGCCAGCAGCATACTGGCTTATTTATGTAGGAGGAAAGGCAGTAGCTCAGGGGAAGTGACTATTCTCCTCTACTTGACTGTACCTAGAATACTGCATGCAGTTTTGGTCCCCTTGTGTAACAAAGACATTGATAAACTGTTCAGCAGAGGGCCAGCAGGACACTCATGGACTGGAGCACTTGCCCAGTGAGGAAAGGCTGAGGGAGCTGGGCTTGTTCTGCCTGGAGAAGACACAGCTTCAGAAGGACCTAATAGGAGCCTGCCAGTGCTCATGGGGAACATATCACTAAGACAGAGCCAAGTGCTTCATATTGCTACATGGTGGAGGATGAGAGGCAGTGGGCATAAATTGAAAAGAGAAACTAGAATTGGATATAAAGAAACACTTGCCATGAGGGCACTGGGCAGTCAAGCAGTGGAATAGGTTGCCAAGAGAGATTATGCAATTTCCATTCATTCCTGGAGATTTTCAAAACTGGATTAGATAAAACCTTAAGCAGCCTCGTCTGATCTCATAGCTGACTCTGCTTTGAGCAAGAGTTTGGACTGAAGACTTCCTGAGGTCCCTCCAACCTGAATTATCCTGTGATTTTGCAGTTCTACAGATTCAGGATGGACAGATGGTTGTTTGCATTCAGTTCCATCTGTTAGGGTGATGTAGTATATGTTGACAAGTTAGACTGCCTATTTCACTAGTGCTACTTCTCTTATTGGTCTGAAGCATTAGCTCCATGTGTCAGTAATGCATGATTAACATACTATTGCTGTTATTTAATGAGCACCAACTTGGTGACTTACCGGCAATTAAAGAATATGCATTTGGATTCAGATACAGATGGTGCATATTATAATCACAGAAAAATTTGGTTTAGAAAGTACCTCTGGAGATTATCTAGTTCAACTTCCTGCTTAAAGCAAGGCTAACTTCAGACTTGGATCAGGTTACTCTAGGCCTTTTCCACTGAATTTTGAATATCTCCAAGGGCGGAGATTCCACAACCAGGCTGGGCAATTTTTTTCCATTGCTTATCTACTCTCATGGTAAAAAATATTTCGTTCATATCCAGCTGGAATTTTCCTTTCTACAATATGGGTCTGTCGCTTTTCATCCGTGCACTGTGAACCTCTGAGAAAAGTCTAGCTCCATCTTCTCTATAACCTCCCTTCATGCAGAAGGAGACTACACTTAGATTGCCCCTTAGTTTCTCTTGTCCAAAAGCATAACAAACCCCTCGCCCTAACCATCTCAGTGGCCCTCTTCTGGACTCCAGTGTGTTCCGTCATGCCAAAAGTGGACATAGTACTCCTGACACAGCTTTATGAATGTCAACAAGCAGGAAGAAATCACTTCCCATGGCCTGGTTGTTGAGCTCTTCACCAGGATCCACAGGTTCAGTTCTGAAGAGCTGTTACATAACTAATTGGTCTCCAGCCTGTGGCAGGAAATGGGGTTCTGTCCCAGATACAAGACCTCACATTTATCTGTTGACCTTCAAAAAGTTGCTGTCAGCCCATTCCTTCAGCTTGTCAAGCTCCCTCTGAATGGAAGTCCTGCCAACCAGATACATTTATCAACTCTTCCCCCAGTTTAGTGTCACGTGTGATGTTGCTGAGGGTATGCCATCAGTCACTGATGAGGCTATTAAACCTAATAGTGACTGTTGGGAGGTCACTGCCTATCAGTTAGACTTCTGAGGTTGATGATCCAACCTTTTTTTTCATCCATCTCACACTACAAAGTCCAAATTCCAATTTGGTTTCAGGGATATTATAGAAAAAAATGTTGAAAAATTTGTTAAATTCAAGGCAAATTACATCCACTGCTCTGGCCTTGACCACCAAGCCACTCATCTCACCATAGAAGGCAGTTTGGTTAGATAAGATTTGCCAGTAATAAATCCATGCTGGCTGTTCCTGTTAATTTTCTTGTCCTTCAGTTGCCTGCAAATGGCTTCCATGACAGGTTGCTCCTTAATTTTTTTATGGACTGAGTGACCAGCATGTAGTTCTTAAATCCTCCTTCCTTCCTATTTTGGGAATAGGCATAATAGGCATTTACCTTTCCTTGGTCAACATGGACCTCCACTGATTGCCACAACTTTTCAAAGATGATAGATAGTGGTCTTGCAATGACATTGCTCGTCTCAGATTCATTTCATCTGGATCATAGACTTGTGTATGTCCAGCTTATTTAAGTAGTCCCAAACTCAATCCCTATCTACTCTGGGTAGTACTACTCTTTTCCAAACCATGCTATTTGCCACACATCTGTGAGAGACCTAAAAGCAGATTTTTGTCAGTAAAGTATGAGGCAAAGAAACTTTAAATACCTCGACTTCTTCTGTGTCCTCTTGTTTCTCTGTTTGTCCTCAGGCCCACATTTTCCTTGGTCTTCCCTTTGCAGTACATATTAACACATTTACAGCATTACACAGAATGGTATGGAAGTAACGCAAAAATATGCACTATGGTTACAAAATACACCTGATGCCATGTATCTGTATCTCTTCTCTCAATGAGGAGACAAAAAGATGAAGAATTAAATTTCTCGTATTCTTTATTTATATTACATTCATGCTTACTGTTTTCAAGTGAGCTTCAGGTGATGAGCACTGAATATAGCTAAGAGCTCCCGAGAGACTTCTAAGCAACTTGTGCTTGTGCAGGCTGGGAGTGAAGATGTAGCAGATAACCAGAATAAATAGTCATGAATGCCATGTTAGTTCTGTGACTCATCTCTAAATTGCAGAGGTTTTCCTAATACGTTTAAAAAGAGAAAAGCTATTATGATAGATACAGCAAGTTGGACACACTGTTAATTTGCCTCTAATTTCTTTGCCATCTGTGATGCTATTTGGGGGCTATGTTTTTAAAGTGTTGCAAGTCTACCTGACCACCTACCCAAACTGAAGAACGATTTTTTATTAGGATGAAATTGGCAGGATTGTTGTTCTCATATGGCATTATAGTGGTACTATAAGAATATTTAGTACAGGTTTAGCAAATTAATACTGAGTAAGTTACGGGAATGCCTTTTTTGTTGCAAGACCACTGTCTGATATGGATTAACAAACAATAAGAAAACTCCCAGAAGAAAGAGGGACCTATGGTTTTCTTTCTAAACGGGTACCTGCAGAAGGGGAAATGCAAGGATTTTGCAGCCTTAGATCCTGTTTTGCCATCTCTTCCATTCCCCTCCCCTTTCTCTTTCTTCTCCAAACTCCCATAAATCTGGAGTTCTGCATGTGAGCCCTGTAATGTTTATATCAGGACCACCTGAAAAATGGCCAGTATGTTAGCTGGTAGAATTGTAGCCTTTTGCCTAAAATATATTTTGAGTCATCCTTCAGAAACAAAGCTATCTAAAGTAATTGTAGTAAGAATTTAACCCAGGTTTGAAATAAAGCTTCATTTGAATGGGTAGTAGGATGGGTACATGTGATGAAGATACTGACTCTGTAACTGTTAAACTCTGTAGGAATTTAAACACTGCAATTTAATAGGAGCAGAATTGTTCTTTCACTGACTTGCTCTAATTATAGGATAAATTAGTAGGAACAGAGGGAAAATAAACAAGATATTCTGAATCAGTCTGATCACATTTCCTATTACTAAAGGTCCTCAGTGCATTTATGATGGAAAGAATGTATGGTACAGAGGTTAAGAACTGTAGTTTTTGTGTATACAAATATAAATTATAATCTACACAGCGTCATCATTTTGATTTAAAATTTCACAAAATGAAGTCCCATCCCAAAAAGGGTCCTTACAAACAGAAAGTCTAAGCTTAAAACTAAATAGTGAAGCACTAGATTGCCAAGTCTAAATTATTTTAAAACACCTCATTTATTTCTGCTAAAGATTTAATTACAGACTATCAAGGTGGAAGGGTGCCACTGAATTGAGAATGAATACTTGAATAAATAAAACACACAAGAATCTATTCAGCTATTGAAATGCATGGGTAACTCCCATTACTGGAGCTGCACACACACAGAGCACAGCAAAATGAACTCTGCTGTATTTATATGTATATCTTAATGTGTAAAAGTGGTACAATATTTAAGGAAAATACCCCACAACTGTGTGTGCTGAGACACCATGGACAATTGTGACCCATGAGGGCCGCAGAAGACGTAGCCACACTGAGACTTCAGTTCCTCTCAGGCCAAGACAAGACATGCTGTTGGCTGTCACAGGATCCAGGCTGATTCCCAGCCTGAACCACCTTCCACTGTCTCTTCATATATGTCGCTGCATGACTTCATAAGTTTAATGCACTACAGAAGACACTTACATGGCTTCTATGCGAGACATTTCAACGGGTGGCTGTTCCTTGGATTGACAGAACTTCCAGATCTTAGACAAGGAACTTGTATCCTCAACTCCCTGGCACTGGCTTATCTTTAACTCTCTGATATATGCGTGTGGCAGACAAAATTTAATTGCACTGTGAAACCAGAAGGACCAGTAGAAACAACATGGCAGAGTATCTATTCACTGTACAGGAAAGCTGCGCTAGGTATAACAAATAATAAGTTTGTAGAGGTGAAATCTGCTTTTCTTTAAAGTTACATTGTTGTGCAAATGAAAAAGTGAAGTACTGTGGGAAAAGTTTTGCTTCTGGAAAATTGACAATGGATCAGAATAGAATATGATAAAATACAAACTTAGTGCAGCACTATAGTTACAACTTATATGTGAAAAGATACAGTAAGGGACTGATTTGTATTTATAGACACTTCCTTCCTCTCAATTGTAGGATTAAGAGGCACCTTCAGGGAAGGGAGCAAGATGTAGAAGTTACGATGTTACTGGAGATCACTGAAAGATAGCTTGACACTAGAAAAGTGGTGAATGTGGTATAAGTGCTATAAGGGACCCATGAGAATCAAGTCTCTAGCTTATAATGTAGATTAGACTTTAAGCTAAATTTTGATTTAGGTTTAAAAAACAGCTATGTTCTGGCTCTAGGTAACTACTATCAAAATCTTCAAACTATATTGAGTTTATATTAGACCATTCAGGAGTTGGGATTGGTGAAAAGTGCCTGTATTAAAATTGGACCTGAAAAGGAGAATCTTATTTTAGTATCTGCCCATTAAAGAAAATTATTGGATCCAGTTTGATTCCGGTGATTTGAATGTGAACTCTCTTTATAAAGTCCCAGCAATGTAGATTAGGGATTCCAGTTGGGCTCATCTCTGTATATTGAGATTGAAATAAAATCAGTGTTCTGTTGTACAGACATAGGACTAGTTAATATCAGAGATAAATGGAAACCTTGGATTCACCTGAAGCCTCAAATCCTGATATCAAGTAATAATCAAATGCTGCACTTGAACATGCACAGTTTCCACAATAGGAGGAGAAACAAGAAATAACTGAAGCTGGTAAAAATGAACTGAAGAAACTCTAGGTACACACACAAATATGTAGGTGCATGTGTTTGATATGTAGACAAAAATGTAACAGTCTAAAACGATGACTAATAATGTGAATGAAATTTTCATATAATAATGGAGTTAATGTGATATTTGCCAATGACTCAACAGGTTAAGATTTCTCATGGGATGAAGACAGACACTCTCACATGGTGTTAAAACTCCAAAGTGGAAATGATTCATTTGCACAATAGATGTAAAATGGATCCTTGAAAAATGAAGTCTATAGCAGACAGAATTAAGGATATTGTGTTTATGCTGTTTAGTCATCATACAATTAGGAGCTAAATTCCCACTAGTTCTGTTTTCTCCTTTCTAGGTCATATGGTGGGTGATCTTGTCTTCTAGGTATGAAACATATTCCTTGAGCACAGCCTGACTTACAAATCTGTAATATTAGCTCTGAGCTGTCAGAACTTTTGAATGATTAGTGGTGTACCCTTAGAACTGTTTAATCAGCACTTTATTTAATTAGCTCATCTTGTTAAAAACTGCCTTTTGCCAGCTTTGAAAGTTCCTGATGATATGAGAGCTGAATTATTTCAGTTGTAATACAAGAAAGCAGTTTCCTATTGAGCTGAAATTTCTTGTTTGTATTTTACTCAAGCTTTCAAAGACACTTTGCAATGATTAATTTTTCATTTACAATTAGGCAAAGTAAATGGAATATTTCTAATATTTCACTGGTCTTTCCTTAAATCTAAATATGTTTATCTACAGGTAGTATGCTATATTTTTTCTTACATATATAATTATCTTGTAGTTATAAACATAGATGTTACTTTTTTTTATAAAAGATGTATGCATTGTTTGCAGAAAGTTCGGAACCTCTTATGACATAGCTTTCGGTTATGTAGCTGTGAGAAGGTGGGAAGTGGTAGGAACAGCCCATGCATACGCTGGTTGCTCTCTGCTCTGAAGAGCAGGGGACAGAGAGGAGTGCTTAGAGGCAAAACAGCATGCATGCAGTGACGGAGGCAAGAAAACCTTGTGTTTCGTGTAACGGGCTGTGGATAGCTCTCATTGAGGAGCACAGAAATGTAACCTTCTTCTTGTCAGTTTGTGCTGCCTTTTTGTCATCTGTGTCCTCAGGAGAGAATTCAAGTCTATATTTTCGTGACATTTGCTGAGGAGACAATCATGCTGTTTTAAAGTGCAGTGTAGTTTTAAGTCAGAAACCTTAGAGCTCCTGAACTGATAACTGTTTTTTCATTTTAGACAATTAGGGAAAAAATGTACATTTTTAAAAATCATAAATGCTTTTTCATAGAATTATGATTTTTTGCAGTCATTAAAAAAAAAGGTGACAGCTACAGATTTGATCTATGTACTGTGTATATATCATGGGAGAGGTCTTGGGAAGAATGATCAAATGGATACATTTGATATACGTGTATGTTATAAAGAGACAAAATTAATTGAAGTTTAGACCAAGAATGAATTTCCATAAACTTCCTCTCTCCCCACACCAGTATAGTGTATTGAGAACTGCTGCTAAGTCTCCAAGGAAACCAGTGCTATTTGTGACTCTGTTTAATGGTGGAAAACTAATTTTTACCTGCTTTCCTAAGACTGACAAGTCATGACAGCTCTTAAAAGTCTTCATATCGATTATTAGTGAAGCCTTACTATATTTTTAGTTACCTTTTTGTGTGTTTAGACTGAATTACTGAGCTTCCCTAGAGCTTAGAGGTGGAAAAGTCAGTTCTGATTTGAAAAAATAGTAGAAATCCTAATTTTCATTATGAAGCTCATCGTAAAAATGGCATTGTATTGAAAAATTAAACCTCTTGTCTCAGAAATTATTTATTGAATCAGTGACACATACAAATATTAATTTGCTCATACAGTTTTGCTTTTATAGCTGCATATGGAATTATACAGAAATATGTACCATGAAGATGGAGTGGGTACCTACTAGACTGCTGTTATAAAGAATTTCATCCCCAGTGCCAAGCCTGAGTAAAAAAAAAAATAATATTTCCTTATTCTTAAATCAGATGCTGACAGTGAGAGGTGGAATATTTGAGAAATATTTTATTTAGGCCTCCTAACCAACTGATGTGTGTTCAGCCTTTCTTTTTCCGTGTTTCACTGCCTTCTGTAGTGCTGCTCAGCCTTGCCAAGAGTAAAGCGAAGCTGTTAACATCTCTGAGTTGTCAAAGGCAGTGAGTTTGTTGTTTTCCCACATGACAGTGGAGGTGAGATCAGAACATATCATGTCTGCACCAGCTCGCACCGGAGGTCCATCTGGTCTCATACCCTGTCTCCAGTGGCAGCTGAGAGCTGCTGCTGCCTATGGAGGAGCACAATTGCAAGGCAAACATACAGCAAGTGAACTCTCTCCAGAATACTCCCCCAGCCTCTGATGGGAAGGCCTTCTAGATCACAGTGCCCTTGTGTTAAATAGCCCAGAGTGGATTTTTCTTCCGTAAATTTATCTAGGCACTCTTCAAAATTTATCTAGGCACTCTTCAGACTGTGTGGACTGTTAACATCTGCAAGATGCAATTCAGTAAGAGATGGAGAAGAGGGCTTGCCTCTTCTTGGCTTGCCCACCAATGTGGATCAGGAAAGCCAGGGATGTGTAGGAGCACATTTGGAATTAACCTATGGGCTGAATAGAAAATACTTGTGAGCCTGAGGAGGAAGTGGTGACAGAGGACATTAGTAGAGCTCCTGGTTTGGCATCTGCACCAAACAGAAAAACTCATATATAATTTTCACCTCAGATAGTCCCTGTGCTTTTAAAAATATCATTTCATAATTTGCACAAAATCAAAAACTGAGCTGAACAGAGATGATGAAGGGGGAAGCAACAGAGGCAACAGGGTTACTGAGCAGAGGGAGAGGATTACTGGAGATGGAGAAAAGGATCTATGAAATTAGAGATGACTAGGATAAACTCCCTCTTACATACTCTACACATGCATAAAATTCCTACTATTATTTTTTTATGATAATTTGTGGATTATATACCTAAAACCATGATATTTTACTCTTTCTTGACCCTGCCAAGGGTATAAAGTAATACTCTTTTGTGATTCATTTTACATCTTTGTTGTTTAGAAGGAAAGTCTAAAGTGTGTTTTTAAACCTGGTCATCTATACATAATTATAGCCCATTAAAGATGTTTAAGTGCAACAATTATTTAAAAAAAAATTATTTTAAAAATTTTAAATTATTTTATTTATTTAAATTTATCTGTTTTTATCAATAACATAAATTTAAACTGTGTTCTCAGATGTGCCCATGTGATAGATTCAATGAAAAATCTTTAAAATTCAAATGCATTTCAACATACATTTGAGCTGCTAAGCACTGCAGCCTTGATATGCCATTTGAGGCATATATACATAAACAGTGACTTAGTAAAGCCAGCAGAGTTCTAGTGATTAAATACCACAGTAGCAAAAAAATAGCAAAAAGGTCCACTAAAGTCTCCAAGGCATCAAACAGGAATCAGAGAGCTTCTATCAACTGTGGGCTTGCCTCATTCTCGCTTTCCTGGATTGCTGTCCTTCATAGTATACACCTGGACTCGGCAAGAAAGGTGCACCTTTCTTATATATATTTAATCAATGAGTTCAGAGGAGAACAGATGTCAATAGATTTGAAAATCAGAACCAGAAACCTGGTAGTAATGTGGGCTTGCTCATCAGATTTGGAAATAATCGAATGCTGACTGAGTTTGGGAGCCAGATGTTGTGAAAGGGCCAGGCTAGAGACAAGTAGCTCTATCAGCCTGTTTGCAGGTTCAGTTTAAGACTGCAGCCATTGTAGTCCTCTGAGAATAGAGACTTTTTCTTCCAGCATCTTATCATCAGCTACCTCATTTAGGAAAGTTCTTCAGTAAGAACAAGAGGATCTCCTAAAAAATAGGCCTTTGGCTGAGCTCCCTGGCAATGTTTGGTAGCATTGTGTCTACCAGAAGCATGATGTTCAGGTGGGCTGACTTACCTGTCCTTGTGGTGTCCTTATGAAAACAAACAGTGAAATCCACAGCCTCAGTACAAACAGTGGCAAATGTCACACCTATATGCTTGGAAATCTAGAGCTTGACTCTGCAATATTTACACAATCAGATTAATTCCTGTCTATACTGACTACCATGGAGTTATCTCAGTCATAAATTCAGCCTGTTGACATTAGTGTAATGCTTTTGTGAATAAGGGCTGTAGCACTAGATGTTAATAATGACACTACTATCCACAGAGCTATTTCCACCACAAAAGATGTCAGAAAGCCTTATTAAGACATCCAGTTCTGTCTCTTTATTTTTCCTCTCTGTCTTAATGTGTCCATCAATGCTGATGCAACGCAGTGTAGGCTGCAATGTCAGAAACAACACAGCCGTTCAAGTATTCTATTCTTCTGTGGATGTTGATGAAAAATGAAAGCTGTTTGTGCCTCAATATTGTGACAATGAAGGAATCGCAATTTAGCAGCTTTGCTGTCCTGATTTTCCCTATTTATTTTTATAGAAGAACATTATTTTTCTAGTATTTGCTTAGACCATTAAAATATTTGGGTCACTTGTAAAAGTAGCAAGGCAAGGTGTAAATGGGGCAGAGAGCCTTTTAATCATTCTGGGAAGAACAAAGTCTAGCTTCTTGCTAACCATTCCTGACCTTGACTATGTGACTGATGCCACTTTCTTGGACTTATTAGTTGACGAGAACTCTTTGCATTTGTAGGTTCCTAGAAGGCCCCTTGTAGGCTCTGAGGGCCTGAGCATGGGTCCAGCAACTGCTAGTTTGAGTCAACAGGTCAGAGAAAGCTTGAGGAGAGCCCAGCAGTGACATCCTGTCGGCAGGGTTTGAGTCAAGCTTACTCAGCTTCACATTCCCATCTGACTACTGGTTGGCTTCTTTTTGTCTCCCGTTACTGGTCCCCATCAATCTTGCCTTCCTATTAGGTAACAGCTGCATCCAAAAGATGACTTTTACCAGTCCAGTTGCATGTAGAAGAAGAGGAGAATGGATTGTGTTGTTTCATATTGCTAGAAATGTAGCAAACAGCAGTGGCACTTCTGAGTAGACAAGGAATTAAAAAATAAATTTTCCTCGGTTTTAATGTCTCCACTCATTAAACTATAGACACATTGATTGTTGTTCAAGTTTCATTCTTTAAAATTTAAGCCCATATATGAAAGAGAGTGAGAAGGAAGGGTCTCATTCTTTCTCTACTTATGACTACTTTTTCACTCCCAAAATTGTGAAGTAATTCCAAGTCAATATTCTATAGTCCTCAAACTCATACTCCTTCTCTTCAGAGCTCTCCTCCTATCCTAAGATTTTTCAGCTTTCTGATTTGATCTTGAACTGACCTAAATCATTGCATCATTGTGTCTGCACAGTTATTCTGGAGCACAGAATAGGAGTTCTGATACGTAACAATAAAACAGATCTCACTGGATATGACTTTAGCCACTGTTTTGCAGATCAATGGCTACTGTTTGGAACGGAAGGGGATATTATTTAGAAATATTACATATGCAGTCAGATCTTTTCTGTCTGTGAGTTTTTCCTACCATACGAATACCTTGGCTTGGAGGCTGCTTTTGCTACCAGCCCCATTAATTACTTACTTACTTACTTACTTATTCACTTATCTCATTATCCCATCTAGGGGATGGACATTTAACTGCTTTCATATCTTTCTCATTGGGATCCCTAGATTTTCATTGCACTGCATGAAAAATACCATTGTTTTCACTTGTCTTACATCCTCGTAGGTATCCATCCTACTTCCCCTCCTTTCCCCCAAATCCCAACAATCAACTGCAGGAACACCAGCATACCTAAGACTATTTTCTTCCTACATTTCATTCCAATATAGCCAGAAAGACCAGAAGCAGAAAGCCTGTGAAGTGATTGAACTCATTTTCTTCATTTGCTGTGGCGCCAGCTTGCTAAGTTCTTTATAGAAACTAGCTCAGTCATGCAGCAGGTGGAACCTGTGATTCCTGATGCAGCTCATTATGCTCCACAAATTATCTCAGATGTACTTGAGCCGGAGTTCAAATCAGACATTGACAGGAAATATTTCTCCCTTTTTCTTTTTCCTTTCCTTTTCTTTTCTTTTTTTTTTTTTTTTTTTTTTTTTTTGTTAACTTGTCCAACTTAACTTTGCTCTAGCATACAGAATGGAGAAGAAATTAATATTTTGAACTGTTTAAGAACTGTTTAGTACCACTGTCTATGAAAGATATTGTCTACTTCTAAGTCAAAATGATTTAAATATTTTCCTATAATAGCCCAGTCTCCTGAAGAGTAGAAAAGTAATCTTTTCTATTTTTCAGTTATTAATTCAATGAGTCATAATCTACTTTGCTAAGCAATTACAGCAGTCATATTTAACCACAAGATAATATTTACCTCTAATGAACATATACCTGCCTATGTGTACAATTTATTAGCAACTCTCAATGGTACTGCTCATTGGAATAGAAAAAAATCTTTGAAAAAGCTTTCTATGGATGTGTTTATTACTCAATTTTAAACTATATATTCTTTGATATATTTGTCACATTTACCAGCTGCAAATCTTCATGTAATTTCTGTTACAAGAATGAACATAATTATAATAATATAATGCATCATGCTAAAAGCTTAGAGTAGCGGATATTCACAAAGTGATTTTCTGAACCCCCTGAATTTTCTTAAAAAAACAGTGAAAATTTTAAGCCTAGTTTTATTTGCTGAAAAAACAGGTGACTCCCAAGAGTCTCTGAGTTTAGTTCACACCCTTTTTTCGACTATATTTTTGGTCTATTTTGGTTTGTATGTATTTGTAAGCCATATTTTTTCAAATAATCTTGAAAAAGGCTTTAAATATAAATAAGAGAAATGAAAACAAGTCAGACATGAAATGGGAGCTAAAGAGAGAGAAAAGGCTTTAGTAGTTGTGTGGCTATTGCAAGGCTCAAGTATTATTACGAACAGGTTGAAAGTGTCTGTAACATCCATTCAGGATACTTCCTTCATTTATATCACTAAATGGTAATAGCTGTGTAAAGCGCTCATAGTTCTTGGAGGAAGGAATTTTAAAGTTTTTCAGAAACTTATCTCAGGTACCACATGAGCAACTGACTCTGATGACACCATCCCATGGAATCAGTAATAGCGACTGGGGTCCTCTTTGTCCCCTACAGTAGGAGGTTGTGCCTGAACCCACCAAAAAAAAGGACATCCCAAAGAGCAGATGTCAGGAGCAAAGCACTTTGGACTTCATGGTGATACAAGCTAGCTCTGCTAGCTTTGGAAGCATGAGTTTGAGTTTGGGAGTTTTGATTGCTTTTTTGTTGTTGGGGTATGTTTGGTAGCTGGTAGATTTCTGATGAGATGCTTTTAGATTTAGAATGAACCATCTAGAAAGAATATTAAAGTTGGCATTTAGCTCTATTACTTATTGGACCAGATAAAATCAATTTCTTTAAACTGTTTTTCTGAAGTTAACAGATCAGTTCCTTTGGAATCAGTGAGTTATAGTAGATATTTAGAGTGATCTAGCTACTGATTCAACCAACAGACTATGGAATAGAGCCTGAGAGCTATTTACATGGCTGGGGGCCAAGTCTGTGTGATTTGTACCAAGTAGATGTAAAGTGAAATGGAAGGGGACTTCTTGACTGAATGACAAGCAGGTGAATTTGGAGCTTGGTGGAGCTGATTTATTAGGAATTAGTTAGTAAAGAAAGTCTGTTAATGAAATAGCAACTTGTTTTGATTCAAAAACAAAACTATGAACTGATCCAGTATGAACAAAACTCTCCATATCATCTATGATACTAAAAATACTCCAATTGATTATTTTTTTATTTGCTGAAAAAACAGGTGACTCCCAAGGGTCTCTGAGTTTAGTTCACACCTTTTTTTCAGACTCAGTTCAGCTCCCTGGGGAGAGTGATGAAGACATGGTCTTAAACTTTCCACGTGGAAATGTGATGTACTTTGTGCCAGCTGCTAGTGATCCTTGAATCACAGATACAGACTTCTGAGGTCAGAGTTGCTGGAGTGAAGAGAACTGGATGAGCTGGGTGATGCTGGTAAAGGATACGGGTTTGCGGTGACTGTGCTTACCTCTGTATTGCTCTTCTTGCACTTTCATTTCAGGCCACTATGAATGTAGTCATGAAGAAGCACCCAAGACTCCTGCGAGGAGAGCAGAGATTTTATTTGTTTACACATGACCTGATTTCTAGCAAAATAAGGAGATTGATCACTTTTCACACATATAAATTTCAGCAGACTTAAGAAAATTTTCAGTGTGGCTCATTCAAAGAAAATCATTTTTCTTACAGAGGACTTAGATCATCAAAGATTTATGTGAGTGCCTTCTTGGAGAACATACAAAATATTATCCTGGTCTGAGTTTGAAGTCTTTCATTTTAATAAAATACATCCTCTGAATTTAACTTTAGCCATCTTTATCCATTTTCTTCTCAATTTGTTTATTTTCTTTAAAAATAAATATAGATTTACACAAACGTCATTTGAAAAAAAAATTAGGGTAAGGAAACTCCTTAAGGAAAAGTAAGATGAGAGCTAATAAATAAATGGGCTTATTTTATTTTTGGAAAGGAATTGTGAAAAAAATGATATTTTAAGAATTCAGATGTGGGGTATGGCATAGTATCTGAGCTGAGAAAACAGATGTGAAAATTAAGACTGAATCTGGGGTCCATTTGGAAAAACAAGAAATTGAACTCAATAGTTTCATAAACTGCAAGTGCAGTAACATGACAGCAGAGATTTGATGGCCTATAATGCTTTGTCAGAAGCTTTTCCTCTCGGAATTGTCAGAGTTGTTGCCCATAGAGAAATAAGTGCCCTTTAGGACATGGTTCAAGTATAGGAGTAGTTTAGTCTGTCTTGTGTCTGCAAGGACAGATGAATCTATCACGAAAATCATATAGGATTTTATGTTTGACTGAAATTCAAATCCAAGAAAGAAAGGTGGAAATGTTGATGTTTTGACTTTGGCAAATCAGAAGGAAGAGGTTTCTGCTATGTTTTAGAGAGATGGGGCAAGTTTTCTTTCATAAAAACCAGTATTAGTCACATATTTTTAAGAACAACATGCCTCACTGTCATTTCAGCCTAGGATTATCCATGTGTCCTGGAGACAGGCAGACATCTGGGAGATAATTTCAGTGAGCAGAACATCCTGTCGTTGCTAGAAGTGTTTATTACGCTAAATCATTGTTTCTCACTTCATTTCACATAATCATAACTTCTGTGGCTTTTCCATCTTTGACCTTCGACATAGATCAGTGGACTCAGCTGAAATCAAACATACTGTTTATGTGGGTTTGGCCACTTCCAATTAAAAGATTTATTTTTCCTTGCAGTTCTTCCTCTCTTTTTCACTTAAAGTTTCAGCATTATTGTCTTATAAGTAAGTTCTCTGGCCAAACTCAATACTCTTAGTTTTCTTGGGTAAAATAAATTTGTCTTTCACAGATGTTATCAGAAAATACTGTACAAGTCATTACATATGAAAATAGTATGGTAACATTCTGTTTTTTGCACAAGTGATCTGGTAGATTATTCTATTTCCTTTAGGCAGAAAAGAAAGAGCAGACAAATATTACAATATTAGAATCTAACATAAAACAACCCAGAAAAATCAGTAAAAACTGATGGCCTCAGACTTTTAAAATTAAAAACTACTGTCCCCATAGAAATGATAGTTCCTAATAGTATTTTTCATACTTTGTTGTTTTGTTTTCCCTTTCATTCACTCATATCATCTTTCTTCTCTGTCTCTTAGAATCATTCTCATTCTTGTTTTTCTGATGTAGTTTCTCCTTTTCCATATCCCAGATGGTCATCTCTGATGGCAAATAGTTAATTTACCCGTTTTCATATTCTAAATAAAGAATTACACTATTGTCTGGGTGCATGAAGAGATAGATGCTTGCAATCTTTTGTAGTCAGTAGAGGACTCATGAATTAAAGTCAATCCTTAGGCTTAGACCAATTCTATAGGAAATATGCTCTAGCCAGAAGTTATACTTCAATCCCATTCTTGAGTAACATTAAGCCAGACCCTGATATTGAGCTTATGCTTATTCAGAGCTTTAAATGGTGGGCTTGCGTGCATTTAACCCCAAAGTAACAGTTGTGGGGTCATAGGAAGGTAACATACAATCACATATTTCCTCCTGTAGATGATTAATTATGAAGAAAGACCTTTGCATATATTTGACCCAAAAATTTCATCTGACTTCCTCAGCAAGGTTTTTGGCAGAGCTAGAAGAACATCTTTGTTGATTCAGGCTAGCTAGTGTCTGTTGTATTTATCACAGATTTCCTTACACAACATAACCATCCAGGCTGATAAAAGCAATGAAATTTCAGTCAACAGAGTGCTAGAAATTTGGATCTCAAATAACCAAATATTGCCATCAATATCTTAAACATTATATAGCTGCTATTAATATCAGGCTTACATACTGTAATTTTATTTCTTAAACTACACAGATAGTGCTTAGATGTATAGATTTATTATCACATTTGGCATATATTATTTATAGCAGAAGAAAGGTGAAACATCTTGCAGCATGCATGTAAAGATTAGAATTTATTGTCCAGGAATCCTTGAACAATTTTATCAAAAGCCCATTTCTAGGTGGTGTTTTTCTGCAATAAATCATATAGCAGAAATCTATCAGTGGACACCAGTAGGAGATAAATGAGAGCAGAGGAAAGAGGGTCATCACAGATTTTTTTTTTCTGTATCATGACCTGTCATTGGCAGAAATCCATTTATTATCGTACACAGATGATTTTTTTCCCTTACTCACTGAGTTTGCCATTCTAGGGAGTGCTATCTAAAATAAAATGAAAACTTCACAAAATGCAAGCTTTCAGGGACCAGGAAAACAGAGATAACTTAAAGTCCACAGGATTAACACTACTTCTCTCTCTCTCTCTTTTCTTTTCTCTTTCCTCCACCCCAAACATATCAACAAATTGTTTTGAAGTTTTCAGTATGGAGATAGGGGAAGCGGAGGGACAGGGCCATAAACCTGGTGCTGTGGAGGTAAATAAAAAAATGACTAAACTCAGTTGGCTGATATATACAAGAAGGAGGAAACTATATTGCACAACTAGAAGCAGGTGAACTCTTGTTTAGCTACGTTTACCCCAATTACAGCCCTTCAAGAACCCTTCTACATTTAAAAGATATAAACTAAGTTTTTCTTTGAGTGTTTTAGAGATGGGAGGGGTAAGGAGGAGGGCTGATGTATAACATTTTTGGCTGGTGGAGATAAGATGGTGAGAAGCAATTTAATCTCATCTCTCTGAATGAATACCACCCACATCTCTACAGAGCCCTCCTGAATGATCCATTCACAGTCCAGACAGCTGGTGTGAGATTTGTGTAGGGAATGAGTCCCCCAGCCAAGCCAAAATAATGTATATGGGAAGTCAGGCATCAGGGAACTGAGAGGAGGGCCAAGAGAAGCAGGTCTTTTAGAGAGTGGGCTACATTTTTATAATATAGCTACAAAAGCTTTAATGCCTGTCAGCCTCAGGAGGGATTTGAACACTTAAATCCTTTCCTTTATGCAAGTAAGGAAGTAGACCTGGGGGTCACACACTGAGTGGGATACCCAGAATGAGCCCAGGTTGCACATCTTTTGGAAAGCCTTGGTTATTTCTGCTTTATTAATTCAGGATTTTATCACAGAGCTAAGGTTATATATGATTCCTCATCCTTCTGACCTGTTTCTCTTTGGAAGGTATGCTACACGCATTTTTCTTACCCTTACAAAGACTAAGAACAAATGCTGGTGGGGCCTATGTTCTTCTTTTCAAATAGACAGTGGACAAGTGGCCATTCGTTTGTGCAAGTTGAAGGTTCAGTTGCTCCATGTCGATGGAGACAAGAGTGGCACCGCACAAGCCTGCTCAGCGCTGCTACATGAGATTACGGCACCACTGGGAAGAACTAGCCGCACATCAACCACCAAAACAGGATCTTTCCTTTCTAACTCGGGGCTGTCATTTCTGCTCGACAGTGGATGGGATACCAGCCTTATGGGAGACAGGTCTCGTTGCCAGACACATCCGTGTGCAGCCACAAAGCAAGGCGCTTCCTGATACGGCAGTGTGTAATGCATACATATCGGTAACCCAGATTGTAATGAGAGGCTTTTGATTTTCTCTCTTTCTTTCTCTTTACTGCCAAATGACTAGTAACTATCATAATTATTCTTCAAAAATCCTATCACAAGAAAATATGCTATGTTACTGTAATGTATAGTTTGCTAGGTTAATACTGTATTTTTACTTAATTTACAGGGAAAAAAAAAGAGAAAGGTTTAGAAAAGTAAAAAATTCCGAGTGATGCCAACAGTTCAAAAGGAAGACAAATAAAAATTAAATCTTTCTTCTGTGGTAACAAGTAGAAATTTAATGCTGACTTCTTTTGGGCCAGGATTTCAACCCACATTTCTATTCAAAAAGTTTTTGATTTTGACATCAGTAGCAGAAAAGGTTACCAGCAGAGAGAAACTGCTAGAAGATTTTATGTCTTGGAATTGTAACAACTACAGGCATGAACAATAATTTACTGGTACCATATCAATAAATAGCTCACCATATTAACCCACATCTTAACTTGACAGTAAAATCAACTAAAGAGTTTAGCCCCTATGAAAAGTAGAATATTCTAAATAGCTGACAGTGTTATTTGAATACTAAAACAATAATACTGCACATACTGTATTAGAGTATAATCCTATGCCTGTAACCCAGGACAAGAATAGGCTAGATGACAAATTACAAAATTTTAAACTGTTAAGAGTTGAATTTATCCTGAATCTTCATATTTCTTCTTCACTACAGGATGAAAACAAGTAGTAGTTTACACAGTTTACACAGTCTAGCTTCTTTGGGGGAAAGACAGTTTGTATCTTTCTTTTTAGTATTTTGGCTGAAAGCTTTAATTATAACCAATTGAATCTCCTTAAAGATTGGAGGCCCATACAGACAGGTTGTGCAATGTGAGTCATTATCCAGAACTCAACCACAGATTAACGTGGATGAATTTTCTATGATATCATGCACTTTTACCTATTAGGAAAATTTAAGATATATGCCACCTAGCTTTCATTTTAATATTCATGGTGGCTTTAACTATCTCTTTCTCAGAAAGGTTACAATCAAATGTTTCCTAGAGGCATATCCAAATCCCACTGGCTGCAGTTGGATGTAGTAGAACTGGGATAGTTTCAAACTGGGAGGAGGGGTCTTACAGGTGTCTGTATGTGGCAGTTGTGCAAATCTGAGAATTATAAGAATTACAGAAATTACAAGGCAATTGTGGAAATCCGATTTAGCAGGACTTTGCATTCAGATACTCCAGTACAGATATCACTGAAGACAGGGCAGGAATAATCTGCGAGAATAAGGGTCTCTTGTTTATCCAATGAAATGTGAACAGCATTTTAACCTCAAACTGCATACCACCCTTGGTGTTGAACAAAAGTGGTTGAGACTCTTTTGCCTGCTCTAGTTTGGAGACGGTTGGACAGAAGACAGGGTAAAAGGGAGCAGAGAGGAAGCAGCTTCTTCCATTGGCACAGCAAAAGTCTTCCAGCATCCTGAGCTGCCCCACCACGTCGGTCTGGAGCTCTTGCAAGTGATGAGGGGAAGAGAAAGATATTGCACAGTGGGCAAATATCTCTACTATTGCAGTTTGAGACTGAGATGAGAGACTGGAGGGCTTGCTTCTTCCCTCTGTCTCTGTAAATAGGCCTTGTGGTAAGTTTGGTATAAGTCTAGAGTAAAACTTTTGGACTCCCTGCTTACTGTTACTGAGTATCTTCCTTATCTTCCACATTAAGCGTTTAAACCTATGTGCTCTAAGTTAATAAAATAATGTCATCTGACAGTGAAGCTTCACTGACAAATAAATCTGTGTATTGGAGTTAAATACCATCCAGCTGATAAAAGCCATGAAAGTCAAAGAAATTCTGTGGCCTCTTTTGTTTCACAATCACAGAAATTTGTTTAGGCAGAAGTCCCTCATGCATCCTCCCAGTGCAGACTGCGGTGTACCTGTTCTGCTCCACCTGCTTCATCAAGATACAGTTTTGTGGACTACATTCCCCTTTTGATGTTGGTGCTCATTGCATCTGTGAGATTTCTGTACAAAAAGCCCAGGTGCTTTAAGGTTCACATGAGACTTTTAAAATTCAGCTGGGAACTAGAGATTGTTCATGTTTGCACTTTGATATGAAACTAAACTTCTGTAGTGAAAGACCTTGATGTACAAGGGAACTGAATAAGAAGTGCAAGGAAGCTTGCAGCACTGAAGTCCACTGATGCACCCACAGGATCCCACATTAGAGAATGACTTTGTATTTTGCCACTCATAAGCACCAAAGTCTCTTGAGAAAATGTAGACACAGTGATTAAATTGCTGATTTTCTATCAGTGTCTATTCCTGAAAAACAATGAGCAAGGTCTGTACACTGACCATTATCACGCAAGTTCCTATGAGATCCTTGCTCCCTTTTGTTGGCCTCAGCCCCACAAAAGACCACATAGAATCTGTGTATGTCGCATATGCCTATATCTCCTTCACCCTCCACCATACTCTTCTCTACCTGTGATAAAAAAATCAGCATCAAACAAGGCATTGGATATATTCTCCTCTCTTACCCCAGCAGCTGACCTGATCTTTCCTTAAAGATGCCTGTTTGCCTGAAAGTAGAGGAGGATACAGGATATCCAAATTTTTTGAGCTTTAAAACATAAGCATGCAGAAGTGCACCATTGCATTTGTTAAAGCTAGCAGAGTTGAAAATGTGTGTTTTAGAAATAAAAATTTGAGAATCCAAAATTATTTTCCATTTTAAATGGAAATTTCCCTTAAAAATGAAAGGAAGGGTGATCGGAATGGAAGAAGTGTTAAAATGAAGATTAGAAATGAATTTGTAAGGCTTAATTTAGCACTCAATAGTCATTTTCCATAGCTACATTTTTTAAAATAAAGGACAGTAGAAGGAAATTCTCCAAGTCAAATTCCTCATCATTCTTGGTATTCTCTAGTCCTTCCATTATGCTGGGAGCGATCCTTGGTTCTCATGTCACTTTGGGGAATGCTGTTAAACAATAATTCAAGGGAGTAAATCTTTAAGATTTCTCTGTTTAAATAGCTAGAAGGCCTGTAGGTATGATCTGTATGATAAAGGGTAAAATAGATCCCTTTGTTAAAAAATGTAACAGGGTTTCTTCAGCAAAAATGCTAATGGGATCTTGATAATGCAGGATCACAGCCATGATTTACAATGTTCAAAAATAGTTTTGTCAAGGGTTTTACTGTTACTATGCAAAAGATCAGAATGAATATTCACAGTAAATCTATATTGCAAAATTTCCTATTGGTCCTAGAGAAACATATGGTGGTGTATCATGCTTCCAGCACTTAAGGGATCTAATTGGGATATTGTTCTGTACACGCTGTTAGACACTGTAGTGACAAGACGAATCTTAGCCAACATTGGCAGTGAGCCAACAAATACCTTCTGCGAACAAAGTGCAGGGCAATTAAAGTGTAAACACTGAAGGAGCACTGCAGAGAGAGTGCAAAAATAACCATCAAGCAAAGCACTCGGAAAATATATTTCTTTGGAATTTTGGAGGATTAGTGTTCCATCCATTCATTTCTTTCCCATACGTCTGTCCTGTAAAGGAGATCTTTTTTTCCCTCCTTAGTGTTCTTAATGTTTTGGAGAAGTTTGGGGATTCCTTAGGGAGCAGGATGGAATGATTTCAGGGAGCAGTGGAGAGTGATTTTTCCATTATGAGAATTGAAGAAAGAGAAGATTACAGAGAAAGAGCTTTGGGAAGTGTGTTTTGAAATGGACTTTTTTATAAAATATGTGAATTGTGTGTGCAATGTCCCTTTCATGTGCTATAGAATGTTATAGTGAGCAGTTGTATTCTGAACACAGCTATACGTGGATACTGAAACTAGTCAGTATTTTGCAATAACAAGGCCTGAAATGCTACTTAGCAAAATGAAAACCATTACGTGAAGATGTCAGATATCCCCTTGTCTTCCAAACAGGTCTGCAATATTAATAATTTGAATAACCTGTATTGAATATCTAATATCCTAAAATGGGATGCCCCACAAATAATCCAAACATTGAGTTTTCTGATGTTTAGTAACAACATCTACTGGGGATTAAACATTTATTATTTGAAAAGTCATTTGCTAATTTCAGGATTGATGAAGGAATGTTGGAGTGGAAAATAGAGAGCAAACTGGGGAATTAGCTGCTGGAATTAAAGAATACACAAATGTACAAACATCATTTTCATTCTCTTTCCCAGTTCAGGCTGCCGATTGCAATGTGCATTTTCCTTTCTTGCAGATCTGCTCCAATACTCCTGTGTATCAGATGTTTTTAAACAGCAGAACAATGGCCTTTACTGAATCTCTGTCTGCCTTGGATAATCCTGTTTATTTTTTCTCAGAAAATATTTCTCTAATGGAGATTTGGTTAACTATTTTAGGTCTGCAAGGTGTGTCGGGGGTTCAGTGTAGCTATACAGAGAAATGTTTTCTGCATTTTGCTGTTCGAGGGCATCTTTATATACCATCTCACTTTTAGCAACAACAAGAGTAAGCTCCCAGGCATATGGAAATCTATGGTTGTATTTATTAATCTGAACCTTTTGAAAGGTAGCTTCCAAATGCTTTCCTAAATGAGTCTGCTTACATCATGTCTATGACAGGTCACCGTCAGCAAGCACAGTTTGCTGCATGTGTTTTGAAAAACAATTATTTATTCTGCAGGAAGAAAAGGTTATATTGCAGAGGTCAGACTTCTATCATTTTCTTTTTATGGAGTAAGCCATAGGGATATTATAATGGTATGGCAGCTAAGCCCCTACATGGCTCCGCAAGGTCAAAGAGAGAGTTACAACGGACATATTTTATGTATGTATCTTGTGAGTGTTGTCCCAGTACACTCCAGCCCCCCCTAATAAACCATTTTACTGCTTTACAATAACATAGTTTTGTGTTTCATAGTTTTTTTTTTCTCCTTTGAATGAATGCTAAATTCATATGAATGTCAATAATAAAAATTTACCAAGTTCTTCCTGGGGTCACTTAATGACATTGTTAGGATTCTTAATGTAGCTACTAGGTGAAAGAGCTGCCAGTACAGCATAAAGAATGAGTTGTTCTCCTTCTGCCACAGCCCCAGCTGATTTACAACCACTTTGTGTTTGATGTTGGACAGGATAATTTCATCAGTCTCCAGCCCTTGTGATCATGTCCCAAAATGACTAGTCAGGTGAAGCCCTAGCCGAAGATTGCTTGTCACCTGTAGGAAGTAGCTGTCTGCTCTGAGTAGTCTTTACTCATAAATGTAATCATCTGTTAGTTATTCATTGAGCTATACTTCATGGTCTAGATGTAGCAGCGAGGATAATATACAAACACCTCACAAAGAAAACGCTTTGAAACAACAGATGTGTCCATTAAAAACCTTGTTTTTTACAATGGGACAGCATCTCAAACGGAAGTAACTGGCTTCCAAGTTCATCCTTGAAGTTTTCTTCAGAAAACCTGTCAAAACCTCTCCCCCTCCCCAAGTGATTCACTGCAGCAAATGGCCTGTAGTTAAGAACAGCGACTGTTTAAAAGTCCAACACCAATATTGTTGCAGTGATTTAAGCGAGTCATAGCAAGGCACATATAAACCCTTTGAGCATTATTGTTTTGAAAGAAGGAGTAATGGTATGATAGAAGTGTCTGAGAGAATAGTATAGCTCTACTGCCACGCCTTTGGGGGGCAAAAGCTTATTTATTTTGGTTAAATTCACAGAAATCATGGAGTATGTTTCCATTTTTAGTAGAAGTGATGCATTTTCATCACATCCAAATGTATAATTTGCCATGAAATAACTAATACTATTCTGCTTTTGATATTCATCTGAGCTTAACCTGACATTTGTCATCTTACTTTATAATAAATAAAAGTCGTAGTTCAGAAGAAGAGTAGCCAGTAAGCATTTTATAAAAGCATTCTAAAATTGCCAAAAGGAAAAGTGGTACTGTTATTAGTCCAATACTGCAGTAAATGATAAATTAAAAAGGCAATGTGAAGAGGCTGAAAAGTAGTGACAGCTACAATGAGTACATTTTCTCCTTTCTCAGTGTGAGATCACAGTGCAAGAAATACATGAACTTAGAATCCCTTTGTGAAATTTGTGCTCATTTTAGCTGTCACTGCTGCAGGTGATGAGAACTCGCAACCTGTTGTTTCTGCTTTGTGCTCATAAAAATGCAAGGGATAACTTCTAGTAACAGGAGTAAATATTCTGACAGGTATAATCATATAGCTAATGGGAATTGTGGATTTCTGATTTTTTTTGAAGGATTCTCTAATAATTTGGGAAATTTACCCAAGGGAAATTTACCAAGAAAATTCAGACAGATGTGTTATTTCTTAAAATATATTTGGGAAAAAAGTGTGCCATTTTTATGCTTTAGTTATATTTATTTTATGAGAATAATCCCAAGATTAGAAAGCACACTGTTTTTTTCTCCTCGTACTTATTTCTCAAGTTCTGCTTTAGTATTCCTTTCATTAAAAAATTGAAGTTTCAAACAGCTGAAAATCCATAAGATTTCTGGCTTGGTTTACCATGAAGAAAGAAATCATTTACAGATCTTGGATCCATAATACATGTGTAACTTTGAAATCGAAGAATGTGCAGACTTGGCATCTGGTTTGAGATCCATTTCTGATTCACTTTTTTTAAAATAAGAAAGCATAGAACCTAGTGCCATACAAGAACAATTTAGCTTTTCTTCCATAGGCCAAATTTTCAAACCATATTTTATTAGTACTGTTCTTTCTGTAGTTATTGAAAAAAATCTCTTAAAAATAACCTATATATTAGAACTGAGTATAAGGGGGGATTATCTGTTTTGTTTCTAAAAATTTGTGTCTATTTAGTTTTCTATGCTCTTAATTTTACTTGATATTTCCATCTTTCTTTTCTCTTTATGCTTGGAAGTATCTGTTGCTTGTATCAGCTTTCAGCATCTTGCTGTCTCAAAATTGTCGTAGAAGAAGACCAAAAGAAGCAGTGGGAGCCTGGTCTGTGTGTTGCTAGCCACATTCAGCAGCAGATTTTCTGAGCAACCACACAGAAAGCTTCACGGTGCACCCACAGGAGTTTCTGCACATTGGAAGAAGGAGGAAGAAAAAAAAAAATCTGTTTTATTGTGGCTGCCCATCCAAGCTGCTGAGCCCCCAGCTGAGAGAAACAGTGCATTAATAAGGATATTTTTTCCTCATTGTTTTATTTTAAAAACAAAAAGAAAACGTTATATATGTTTTTAATTGTTAATGGAATATTATTTCCTGCCTGGAGAATTTGTACAGCTCTGGGTCAGCTCAGCGACACATTGTATTATCCAAAGGGGGAAAATCTTTCTCAGAAGGGTAGTTCACAGTAGACTCTTGATGACTGACTCCTTCTTGACTTCCAATAGTGCTAGCAGGCACCTTGGTAATAAGGTTGTTGCATTTAATAAGGCTTTTCTTCATATAACAGATGAAATTGGCCGTTGAAGTAGCTCTTTGGGGCACGCAGTGCCATCTGTCCCTTGCAACGGTGCACGTGTGAGCACGTGCACACATGCGTGTGCACACATACAGACTGGCATCACGAGTGTTCCCCATCTGGCCCGCAAGACTTTGCTTGACAAAAGCCATACCTTGTAGTTCACTCAGCGTCTTCCATAGACACATTACTAGAGAGGGCTCTATCTTTTTAGCTTTCTGAAAATGAACGTATGTGGTTCTGTCATCCCACAGACTCTACACCTAGACACCATACACATGGCAAACTCCTTGACTCTTATCCTTTCTCTTCTCGCACCTTTTTGTTTCATGGACCTGCTACATCTTTTCTTAAACTAGCATTGTGTGTAGTTAGAGCAGAGCTAATCTTTTGCTAAACATTAGCACAGCCTTTAGGAAATGCTACTATTTTATAAAAGGATCAGCATTGTTCTTCTGTAAACCCACCAGGAATAGTAAAGTTTTACTCTTCATCCTGTTCTCTCCCTGGATGCTTACTGCCGGAAAAAGTCTTGGGAAACTTTCAAATGGAATCGCTGTAAAATTACTGTTCATAGTATGTCACTGCATGGTCCTTTCTTCACAGAGGATAGTGCTGTTTCTGGTGTTACTAAGCAGCTGGGCAGGTTAGATACTCAGGGAATATTATTTTTACTCAAATTGTAATCAACAGTTTCTCTCAGTAAAAAATGAGCAAGGTTTTATGAATAAGCACTGAAACATTAGCAAGTGCAACATACAGAATCTATTTTAATTCAGCAACTGAGATCACCCTTCATGATAAGAAACAGGTAAATGTAAGTGCCTTCTCTTTACAGAAAAGCAATAGAGATTTAAGTGTGATCTCTGAGATTATCCAGTAAGTGGAAAAAGGGCACTTAGTGGAATATGGGTTTTTCATTATAACTCTAAAGTAGATAAATGTAATTTTTGCCATAAATTAAGTAAAAATGCTTATAAAAAAGGCAAATAATCTGTAGCTATTTGTTACTATGTGTAGCATAATTGTTATTGTCCAGATGAGAAAATTGAGGCTTAGTATGGATCATCAGAAGGATTTGGCATTTCAGTGCGCTAATTATCAGTGCCTTAGCTGTTGATGCTGAGGAGAGTCAGGATGACACCTGACACTTATATGTCTTAGGGCTCTGAGAGTATTACTAACCCTAATCTTCCTCTTCTATAAAATACTGCTTACCTGCTTCTCAAGGCAGCAGTGATGCTTTTGTAGAGCAGGGTTTGTGTGGTGCAAGAAGTCATTTAGCGGAAAGAAGAGAAACTAAAGCTTCAAATGCTGAGTTTTATATATCAAACAACGTGACTTTAGAGTCCCATCTTCTTCAAAACATGGCAACACTCCTTTAAAAAAAAAGTTGAAAATCCACTAGTAAAAATTGGTATTTTGCACTCATCACTATGACTCCTGTTTAGTTTCTAATATCTTCATTTCCATGATGAAATACCCAATGAAGGTGACCAGTGAAGAAGCTGACATGAAATATTCACCAGTTTCTCCTAGCCTGAGGAAGTCTAAATTTGGGGAAATTAAACCACAGAGGAAGAAGCATCCACATTTCATGGCAATTTCCCGTAGCATTCAACATCCACCTCTCAGCACACTGCTTCTTTGTAGACATAGGATATTTTATTGGGAAAAACAGCCCTCCAAGGAAAAGCCAGTGAAACTGCAGTGGTGATTGTCACTATCTTTTTCTGAGTGCTGAGAGCCCATTGATGCAGTTGTGACTACGTGGCTATAGGATGCATTTGCTTGCCCTGGACACAGTCATGACTTTCAGAAAGCTGCTGTTGCACCATAGCTGTCACTTCAAGAACAGGATGGCTTTTCAGGAGAAGGGGTAACACCCAGCATCATAATGGAGAGTAGCATGAGCACGTGTTTAGACTGTGCAAACACTACAATTGAATCATTTCCTACGGTAGTACTAAAGGGTTAGGGCTACTCATTGCTAGCAGAGCTGAAATGCCCCCTCACCTTCCCATTCAGAGGTTAATTTGTATTCCTCTTTAAAATAGTACAGGATTACATCTGTTTTTTCTAGCTAGGATTCTTTCTCTATAGAGGGTTTCTTTCTGCGGCTTATCTTTTGAAGACTTCTTTCGTCTTTATTTGTTCTCAGATATACTTTGTGTCTGTAGTTCTTTTTCATTCTCTTCTTCACTCTCTCTAAAAAAAAATGTGGCAGCAACATCCATTTTCCATCCACATTATGTGTGATAATAACTTGTTCCCTTTTCTATTTCAGGTATTTTAGCTTAGCTTATCAGCACCAGAGTGAGACAAAGAAAAAGTTCTACTATAGATAGGGAGTTGGCAGTTTGTCAATAATGGTCCGCTGGATCATGTGATTTTGTTCCAGGTCTAGGAGACAGTTTTACTTTTTCCAAATACTGAGTTAACTAATCACAAGTGACAGACCATTTCTGAAAGATTGTTGCTTTGCCTATTCCCAATATAGAGCACAAAAATGACTTGAAAGGTATGAAACCCAAAGATAGTGAAATAAATGGCCACCATAAAGAGTTTAAATGAACCAAATTAAAACAAAATTAGTATGTGCCATCTCTAAGTACTGTAAAAGATATGTTGTGAAATTCTTCCTAAGGTAAGGGCTGTATAATATATACAATACTGAAGACATTCTTTTCATTACAGAAATCTTTCCAAGGCAAAAGTTGCTTGTCCCTACTTTTGAATCGCAGTGTGGTTACTTCTGCAGAAAAACTCTGGTGAAGAAGGGAATTTGTTTCCATTTCTAAACCTTGCAGCAGCAGTAAAACAGCATTGGCATTTGTAGGGATGCTGATTTTAGAAAAGATTGCCTTATCTGATTTTTAAATATTTAATGGATATGTTAATCTGAATTAGTCATCTTAGCTTCAATTTATAGGAATCTATGAAGAGACATTTCTACATGTCATCTAGGGTGATTCATCTCATCCTAAGTTAGGTGAGATGAATCATCTTTTGGAGGTACACATTGCTCTTCGTAAGTATAGAAGTAGTCTAGTGTGTTTAGCTCAGACACAGGTACTTGCTTTAACGCTCAGGTTGGGGTAGCTGAAGCCTGCCTTTTTCTATCACTCCACCTCTTCCATGGTTGCTGAACTGAAGATACATCTGTGGAAGGAAATCCATGTCATAGAGCTGCATACTGAAGAGCTCCCTTCATCTGGTATTAAGCTACCCACAGGGTGACTTTTTTTACAGAATTGAAATCTACTGCTTTAGTTCATGGCACTGACTCCCTGAAAACTTCTGTAATGCTTCAGGCAGAGGAGCTAAAGGCTGTCTTGGTAAAAACAGTGGAATTTCCTCCATTGTTGACAAAGTCTCCTCTAGATCCAATTTATAAGTTCCTATTAAGCCAGCCTGTGGTTTTAAGGACACATTTTAGTGCTAAGATTTAGGGATGGCTCAATTTATTTTCAAATGTTGTTAGAATGTAAAGAAGTTAACTTGTTTTGAATGCTTCCTGTGTTGATTAAACTGAAAAAAATGACTAAAATGAAAAATGACACCCTTAATTTATATGATGATATACAACAACTGATGCTGGCAACGAAAAAAGTTGAAACAACAGTAACATTGATTTCTGTAGTATGAACGTCTTTTTTAACAGAACAAGTGCTTAAGAGTTTTTATTGTTCCTTGCAAATATTTACCAAGACTTATTTTTAAATGGTATTACTGTATATTTGCCTGGGCCTGTTCAGTGGCAGTGTAATAAAATAATTCTGATGATCTTAATAACAATGCTTTTTTCATACTAGTGCTACTTGAGAACACTAATTCAAGTGTTACCAGTGCTACTTGTGTATTATACAATAAAAAAGATAAGAATGCAATAAAGAAGTTTTAAGGCTAACAAACTTTTAACTGATAATGTAAAAAGGTAGTCTTGTGTATGATGGGAAGTGCAACTCTTTGTAAAACAGAGTATTTACCTCTTCTTGTGACTCTATTAGGATGTTATAACTTCAGCCCTCATTAAGATCCTCTGATTTGAACCTGTGCAAATATCAGCCTTGAATGTCAGCTAATACTGCTGAGGTTGTTATTAAGATTTTTTTCTAGTGCTCTGAAGGAAGTAAAAATGTTGCACATAATGTGCTTTCTTGTACAACAGAGGCAAAAACACTTACTTGCGAAGAAGTGAGGAGTCAGTTGCAGTGGAGAAGTGCCACATGTATTAAGGAGAATATTACATGTACATAATTTTAAAGACGAGTTTTTTTGTTGGCATATGAATGTATTTTGCAAAGAGGTTGTCTTTGGAGGCAGTGGATGAAAGAACCTTCTTCCCAGGCAGCAGAACACTGTTGTGACTGCTTTCTGGCTCTCACCAGATTGGCTTCATAGTTTCAATTTTCATAGGCTTCAATTTTCATGGTTATTGCACTTGCTTTGCATTTTGGGGTGGAAAAACAGCCATGCTTAGATATTGTCTCTGTGGCAATGTCATTGCTCTCTACTTATCTTGACTATACTTTGCCACCTCTTTCTCCTCAAATTCACGTCACATCAGCATGAATGGCTCTTGCTATCCACCATTTCACAGGTAGGGGAGAAGAGGATGAGGTCAGTAGCAAGTTCTCCTTTGGGGACCGTCTTCCACCTGAGTTGGGCAGAGCTGCACCAGTTGTGCTGCCTGGTATCTCTGACATATCTGTGGGAAGGGGGCAAGGACATGGAAATGGCAGTCAGCAGATGCTTCTACTTTGTTCAGGAAAACATTTAGGGAACTGTAGGTGGTGACTTCAAAGGCCTTTTATTCACAGCCCAGAGGAATGAATATTTTGTTATACAAAATGAATCAAATTTCAAAGCCTGTAAAGGTCAAAAGGAGCCTCTGGCCAAAAGAGAGGAAGATGCTAATAGGAATTATACCTCTCCACAAGAGGCCACTTTAACACGAACAGCTCTTATGAAGTAGCACCTGCAAAGAGTTAACTGCAAACCTCCACAATGGCTGGTGGATAAGAGGTGATCACTCAGCCCATGGACAGGCAGGGACCACAAAGGATGGGCTGATGAAGTTTCACTTTACCTGCTTTTATTCTGTAAACTCTTGTTAAAGCTGCTTTTGACTGCTTTCATACTAATCTTGCTTGAAATAGGCTAGTGAGCAGCTGTTTTCATTGCTGCTTAGGCGAGGTCAGACACCACAGGTATAAAAAGCCCTGTATGGTCATAGTGCATGCTCTGCTTAAATAAGTGCAGGAGATGGAAAGTCAGGGAGAACTAAGAAGAACTTTTCACAGTTCAGCAGCCTTCCTCCATTCCCAGAATAGTCCTCCCTGAATTACAGCTAATGTTATTTCTATTTTCTACATGTGCAGATGTATGTAATTTTTCAAAGGAATTAATTAAAAAGTCTCCTGCTGTCACTGATTTAAACTATTGCTACTCTAGGTGGATATAATAGATAAGAATAAGCATAATCATGCAAATATTCAGAATAAAGGGTTAAAGCAAGACTTCATGCTAGCCACCTTACTCAAGGCTGACATGGCACTAAAGTCATTCACATTAAAATCTTTATACTTGACCTTGTTATCAGATATTCTATCCATTTCATATATTTTACAGGAACAAATAACTTTTGATAGCTTTTCCCTTTCTGGATTTCGGGAATTTTTTGGTATCATGCTATCAGAAAAATCAGGTACCATGAGTGGGTACAGGTTTCAGAAGAGAAAGAAAAATCCTTCCTAAAAATTTCCTCATGTAGATTGTTCAGACTAAAAAATATATTTTTTAAGCCTGCTGACTTGAAATCTAACTAATACTTGCTATCTTCTGATTGCTTAGGTCCCTTGACTTTAAAGACAGATCTCCTAGCTGTGATAATGGGAAATATTGGATCCGGATTCTACAAGTCTGGACGGAGATCAGGAAGAGTGAACTGGCTATCCTGTATTTCCAAGCTCTATAGTTCTCTAGTTATATGCCACAGAAGAGGCAGTATATTTCCAGGAGGTTGCTGACTTGCTGATGGCAGATGTGGGTCTAGCTGTTAGGAGAGACAAAATAGAGGTTTGACATTGAAGGTGACAGAAGTGACAGTGAATGTAGTCAACTGCATGGTACTGCAGATTTTCCCATGGATACTTCTCCTCATGGATGTCTTTGCGATGTGCTTATGTGTTATAATAACAGGTGAGATTTTGTCAGTGAAGAAGGCGGCCATGGAGTTCACTCTCATCAGGTTTTCAGGTGAAAGCAAGCCACAGGGGACTGATTAATATGCTCAAGGGCTAGGCTGCACCCAGAGGGATCTAGACAGGCTGGAGGAATGGGCTGACAGGAACCTCATGCAATTCAGCAGGAACAAGTACCCATGTCTTGCTTTTGGGGCAGCCTAATACTTTGCACTGATCCAGGCTGGAGGTTGCCTGGCTGGGGAGCAGCTGTGCTGAAAAGGCTCTGTGGGATATTGGTAGACAGCAAGCTGAATGCGAGCCAGGAGGGTCCTCTGACAGCAAAGAAGGTCAACAGCATCCACGGCTGTGTTAACAGGACCACATTCAGTAGATTAAGGGGAATGATTACCCTCCTTTACTTGGCACTCATCAGATCACATATAGATATGGCATCCAGTGTCGGGCCACTGGTATAAGAAAGACATTGATAACCTGGAGGGAGTTCAACAGAGGCTGCTGAGACAGTGGCTGGAGCACTTGTTCAGTAAGGGGAGGCTAAGGGCGCTGGTCTTGTTTGGCTTGGAGAAGAGATGGCTTTGGAGAGATGTAACAGCAACCTAGCAGTGCCTATGGGGCAGTTATCAAAAGACAGAGCCAGGGTTTTTAATGGTACATAGTGGGAGGATGAGACACAACTGAAATTTCTGAAATTCAGACTGGATGTAAGGAAAAACATTTTCTTTGTGGGGACTCTCCGGCAGTGGAAGACATTGCTCAGAGAGGTTGTGCAGTCTCCACACTTTGGTGTTTTCAAGAGCAGACTGAATAAAGCTCTGGAGCAATGTGGTCTGATCTCAGAGCTGGCCTTGCTTTGAGTATGAGTTTAGACTGAAGACCTCATGAAGTGTCTTCCAACTGTATTTATTCTGTGAGCCTGTGATTACTACCCAGCAGTGGAGCTGTCAGATGCTAGGCTAGATGTCAGAGGCTTTTTAGTGGTCAGGAAAGTTCACACATACTTTTCTAGACTAAAATACTGTCTAAAAAGTCATTCCATAACAAATTTACATTCATGTAGAATTTTTAAAGAATTAGTTACTTTGGAGTAATCAAAAAAGAAGGAGATGTTTAAAACAAACAAGCAAAGAATGCCATGCACTTTGAAATTAGTTTGTTGAAGACAATACTCACCTTCACAGAAAAATATTGAGTAAAAGTGTGCAACTGTCAGCTGGATCAGGTTAAAAAGAAGCAGCTCTTTCATTGCCCTGGCCTGTGTCATGGCATTCCACGTGAGCAGCATCAGAGAGAGCCATCACACTTCAGCTGCCACCGCAGGGTGCCTCCAAACAGAAGAGAGAGAAGTAGCGCTTTGTAGCTACCACCTGCAAAGCTCTCATTATTGGCAGGTACTTTGCAATGAAGTACTCGAACAGGATAATTGCTGGAGATAGAATTGGCAAGAGCGGTATATGGGAGACACATTCAATTGCACACGAGTATGGTAGGTGAACTATAAAAAACACAACCCTGCCATTATATGTTGAACAGCCAGCAACTCTGAATCTTCCATTTTGTTTACGGCAGAACAGACAAAAGGTTTGCAGTGTTGGCAATAAATAGCTTGGGGACTGTATGCCTTGTAAAGATATTCTGAATGCCTTTATGAGCCATAGCTCAAACTTTTGTGACAATAACAGTGAGGCATTACAAGTTTATTTGCAAGATTAAGTCTGAATGTCATCCCCAGAGTGTAGTATAAAAACTAATTAATTTTTTTATTCTTTATCGTTGATATCAACATTCTCCATAGGAATTTGCATTTCTATATGACCCTTGTGCAAGCCAGCTTGCATGGGAGGGAGACCAATTTTGGTTTTGAGATTCATCCGTAGTGTTGTCCTTCCTGCTCAAATATTCCATTTATTCCAAATATTCCATTAGCAACTATAATTCTCCAGCCAGCCTTAGAAGAAAAACAAGTAGTTCTGTGAGAAGTACAATAACAACTTTTCATTACATAATGTTTTGCTATGAATTTATGTCTTACAGCTGCTCTGCCATATGGATTCCTTGATGTCACGTATAAGAAGTGGGTTCACATTGCAGTGGTTCTGTCAGTGAGGGCACTGATTGAGCTTTTCCTCTACTCAGATGCTTATTTTAACAAACCTTGCCTTCAAGTCATTGACAGCTATATACTTCAGCCCTTTTTTGGGTTGCAAGAGGTCTGTTCATCAGTTTCAACATTTGAAATTGTTATTTGAAAATGTTATTAGGCAGAAACAGGTGTAAACAGGCCTACATTGTGAGGTCATAAAAGAGAGTAAGAGAGGGATTGAAAAATTAATTTAAATGATGCAAAATACTTTTTTTTGTGTGTTTGTGTCGTCAGCTATGAGAGTCAGAGCCTTCTTTGTGCAAAATTTTTGCCAGATACTCAAATTCAAATCTCATCTTAGACCTTCCATACTCACCGTGGTTGTCTTACCGATAAGGAATATTCTCCACAGATAGATACCATGGTGGGAGGGTTATCCCCTGGCTTTCTTCCTCAAATCAGGAGTGCATGACACAGAGCTGGGCAGTAGGCGGTGGGAGAAGACAGGCAATAGATGACACCAAGTCATGGGGGCGTCAGGTCCATGCTGGGTGCAGAAGGGGCCAGGCAGGAGGCACACTCTGGCTGTGGGGTATGAATGCCCATCTGGAGAGACACATCAACCAGTCTGCGCAGGAACATTTTCTTCTTCCAGACTCTTCTAGTATTTGTTTTTAGAAAATTCAGTCCTGTGTTGAAGAACCTCCTTTAATATTGTTTATCCTCACATGGTTTAAGTACTGTTTTCCTAGGTGGATTTTTTGTAATATGACTTTTTAAAAATACATAAGGAAGCTTGGCAAAAGTGGCAGCCACTCTGTCCTCACTGCAGTGGCAAATTTTCTAGACGATATGCACCCACTGCAAGGGATAGCCTGCTCTGATTTGCCTTATTTTCCCCTTTATCCAGAACGAAAACCACTTTATCAGATTAACTTTCCCTTTGGTCTTTCTGTACAGGTAGCTAGTGCTGTTAACATCCACTTACACTGTTCCAGGGCTGCCTCTACCCTGTTCTTACTGGGCTAAATTATCCTACCTCAATATCAGATATATGGACTTAGGTCACTGCTGGCTAGGGAGGTGCAAATCAGCTGCCAGATCAGCAGGTTTCTCCTGTACACTTGAGGAGAACAAACTTATTCCTCAGCCATTTAACATACCACTTTGAAGGAAAGCTTTTTAAAATTACAGGTAGGGTCTCACTTGAGCTAAATTTGCAGGGGCTACACAAAGATATACCTAAAGCCAATGTTCCTGACTGAGCTCCTTCAACTAAGCAGACTTTAAAGATTTAGGAGTAAGATTTGCTGGCTTTTTCTATCAGCTACAAAATTTCTGGCTTAAATTTACTTTGGATACAAAGATCCTCATTTTAGGAAAAAACCTGCAGATCTTCTATCCATTTCTATGTAAAGACTCAGAGAAAAGTCAGCCTAAACAGAGCTTTCAAAACTAACAGCTCTCCTGATTAACTCCTCTTATTATCCATCATGCTTCATTTTCGAGGGGGGGGGGGTGAATCACAAAGATGGGAGAGAGTAGAACTGAAACAAACAAAAAATCACACTTTGAAATCCATCCCTTTGGCATCTGTCCCTTTTTCATTTTGGCAGACAAGATTACTGGCAAGACTATTGAGGAAAGGGTAAAAGACAAATGGATCATCGTGAATCCTTTAACTAAGCTGATATTTCAACACAACGCATGCCAGCATTTTTCATTGGCATACGCTTTGTAGAATATACATGACAACCACATCAGCATTGTTAATATATTGGCATTACCTGGCTTATTTTTCATCTCCCTCTGAACGAGATCCCAGAGTTCCATGAAAATTTCACACAGCGGCAGACTATCTTTTCCTAGTATTTATTTCCTTGAGTGAAAAAATGAAACTAAACCTATGCTATAACAACTTTAAAAAAACTCATCCTAAAGGAGAAATAAAAATTAACCTTCTAAAATTAGCCTGTTGTTGATATCTTTTTGAATACTCATATTGTAATCACTGACTCTCAAGCATGAAATGTACCAAACTGCTCTCCCATTATGTTTGCATGAATCAGTTCATGTAAAATACAGATTATTAATTTTTAATAAACTACAAAAATACATGATTTTCAGGAATTTTATTAATTACTGGAGTTTTTTAATACTTTTTATCTTGAAAAGCAAAAACTTTAGGTTTCAGGAACAAAACTGATTACATCAAGACGTATGGATGAAAATAAAATATCTCAAATTCCATAACAAAACCACCCTGCAGACTACATTTATTTTCTATCATATCACAGTTAATGGCAAAATTCATATTGACTTGAATAGGTCTAACACTACACAGTAAGCACATGGCACTTTAGTAAAATGAGTAAAAGAAATAGATACTTACATACTGTAGAAGAGGATAGATTCACTATTTCACTCTTACATTCTCTTTATTTTCTTTCTTTCTCTCTCTAATTATCTACTTTCTTAATAAATCTTATTTTTTATTCTTAAAGGTCCCACAGGTGGCATTCCACCACATTCACCTCTTTTGCAGAAGAGATTGCAGTTTCAGTAAGGAGGCAGCTCATGAGGATTTATCATTAATTAAATACTGTGTCTCTATTTGAAATGATGAAGAGCATATTACCATATCCAATGTTCCAGGGACTATTGTCCAGTATTTCAGAATTAAATTTGCTAAATATTTAGCTGTAGAAATTTCTTATAAATGCATCTTGCTCCAATGCAACAAAATGTTGTAAAAATTACTGTAGAGAGAGTAACTGAAGTAGATGCAATGATTTAGGCAATCTAGGATACTATGTTCTGGTCTGAGAGCTTAATTAGTTCACCTTCATTTCTCACCTCTGCTTACAAGAGAGAAAATTTGTAAGAGCAAAATCACAAAGTTTGTCTTTTGAAATACTGATTAGGACTTCAGTCTTTATTGCTGGAAAATTAGTTTGTTTACAAGAAGAGACAAAAAATGATAGGTTTGGATTTTTTTTCTGTTAGGATTTATTAATAGAAGGAGACTGAAATGTGAGAGCCTAAGAAGGCAATATGGAAGAGCTCAAAAAGCTACAGAAAGAATGAATAACAAACCATATATTTTTCCTGCCATGACAGGGCACTACATAAAAACACCAGGGGATGGATGCAAACAATGTGCTGGGGAGAGTGATAATAAAACAGGGATGACAGTATAAAGAGAGAATGATGAATGTATTAACACAGGTAAGAGAGTTAGATAAAAGATCGCAGGGAATGGTAGAAAATTCAGTATAAGCAGATCTTGAAGTGTCTAACAGGAAATACTGCTATTGTTAGATGTGGATTTGATAGGGAATGTGGTGACAACAGACAGTGAGAGAATCTTTGCATCTATATGGGGAGATTTATATTTATGCCTCTAGATATACATTTATAGATATTTATACTAAATATATATTTTGATATCCCTGTGATAAACTTCTATAACCATATGAAAAACTATATTTACTGCAGTAAACACCCTTTGCCTACCTTACCTGCATTACGTTCTCTTTTTCTTTTCTGCTGGCTCTTTCTCTAAGCAGCTCAGAACTGCTGTCAAAATCATTGAAATCTGCCAGAATTTTTATTCCTTTCTTCTTGAGCATCTTCACAGGTGGGGAGTACTCCTCTTCTGCTATATTCTGCTTTGCAGAATACCTGATACCTGCACTGAAATACCCCATTTTGAATCATTTTGGATTTAAATGTCCAGTTTCTCTTATCTCTTGAGGATAAGAAAGGAACAAGGGAACTGAAGCTCTTATGATATGAAAAACTAGTATTAAAATATTAGGCTGCTTTGGTAAATATTGTGTTTCCAAACAGTTAAAATAATGATGTTAGTCTGCCCAAGAAAGTAATAAAGCTAACCTAATTTCTTGTTTAAATCTTCATTTTAATTTCAAAAGATTTGTAACAATAAATCTATTGCAATGATATATTTTTGATTATTGCTACTTGCCCAGGATTAGTCTCTAAAAATGTTCTTTTTCAACAATTGAACTAGCAATGAAGACGAAAAGCATATTGACTCTGGTGGGTTTTATACTGGGCCTTTAGATGCAAATACTTCAACATAATTTTGTTTTATTGTTTGTTAGCACTCTCTTTTTTCACCTCTTATGGCTTCTGAATGAGTGGCTCTTTTTAAAATGTTTCTCTTTATGTAATTATTTTCCATAGAGTAATATTTGAGATGTAGGGATCCCTGATTGCCTTTTTTAAAACACATGTCATATATTTGGGGCATTTGTTAGATGTTGAATGAAACACAGCAGCACTACCTAGAAATCTAGGAAAAGAAGTGAAGAACGCCAATTTCTTCAGAATCTGTAAGCAGCTTTTACAGGGTTTACTCAAAGAGGAAGAAAAAAATTAACAAACCAAAAGCTATTGGACATACCAACACATAAATTGGGCAAAATTTGTTGTGACATTTTCAGGATTTCAGAACATTTTTTCAGGATTGTAGGCTTTTGTTTTATATTTCTTCTTGCAAATAGTATTTTCAATATTATAAGTCAAACTTTCACTATTCAAAGGTATTCATTTGTTAGCAATGATTTTGTAGAAGAACCTTCCTTGCTGAGTCATCAGTGAGGATTGTCACCTTTATTTTTAAGGCAACAATCCCTGATCTTTATACAAAACTACTTGGCTGAAATGGCAGTGTGAGATGGATTAAAACTAGACATTGTTCACCCGTAAGTCTAAGCATGAGAGCAGGGAGCTGAGAAACGTGAGAATTTGTATATTGAGATGTGAATGGATGTTTCAGAAGACTAGTCAGAAAGGTTTAGTCTGCAAAAGAAAATGTTTGTCTTGGAGATCTTTTCATTGACCTATGATATACTTCTGGTTTGAAAGACCTGTTAAACAAAGACAACTCTAGTCTTTCAAAACTAGCACAAGTCTATAAATATCTCCACATAAAATATAAAGCAAGTATAAACAGTATGACAAAGATTTTATGAAAGGATCTTCTCTACAGTAAAAGTAAAGTCAAAACATCCTATCAATGGCAGCTATTTTGAAAAATTCCTAAGACTACGCATGCCTATGAGCTGGCAAATTCTCCATGACTGGGAGTGAATATAAACAATGAACTTTTATGAGGTTATAGCCATCCCAGCAGGATCCAAACGCAGCTTGAATGGACCTTAGCCAAAAAGTGACTTTTCAGCATCTAGCAAAGCTTCAACTAAGGGAACCACACACACACACACACACACACACACACACACACACGCACAAGGAAAAAAAGAAAAAGAAAATAACTCTCCAGTAGTAAAAGAGTAAAAGTATCTGCCAGCAGCATTTTTGAGAGTTCACCATCTGGGTCCTATAGCCATCCATCAGACTCAGTGTATCACCCCAGCTGTTCTTCAAGGCTCTTCATGGTCAAGGTAAAAAAGATTGTGAGAAAATAAAACAGAAAAAATAGGAGAGCACAAACAGATGTTGAAAACTCAGATAAGTCAGCAGGCAAATAACTCCCAAATGATTAACTGGCCTGCAGTTACTTCACCGGGCTGCAGAATTCAAGTTGTCTGCTTGCACTTTTGAAAATATCAGTTTCCATACTAGCTATTCTGCTATTCATTTGGCCATTCAGTTTTACCTAAAGGTTTTGGGGTTCTGTTTTATAAATATATGCATAACTGATTACCTTTTGTGGAAGATTAATCCTCAGAAGTCGTAAGTCTACACGTTTACTTTCTATAGCATAATCTGTATTGACTCAGGTCAGTTAACATGTACTGTGTCAGGCAAGCACCTGTTAAAATCTAGTCACTAATAGAGGAGCTTTCATCTGGAGCTGAACTCTGAAAATATCTGCTTTTGCTGATCTTGGTCCCAACCAGAAATTAGGGCCTCGTTCAGCTTTTGTGCACATAGTTGAAAATACACTTGTGGAAATTGGAGCGATCTAAGGCATAGCTTGAATGGGAACTGAGACAGGAAAGAAGAGAGCCGGTGAGAATTTCAGAAGAAAGATTGAAAGAAGTAGGAAACAGTTTTAAAATTAACAATTCAATTTCTATGTGCAACACAAAGAAAGGAGAATTTCCTGAAGAAGGCATGCAGGGAGGGAGAAGCTAACGGCTGAAATATCAAGTCTGACATAGTGAATAGATTGGAGAGTAGACAGTGAGAAATAAAAACCACGGCCTTATGCAGAACTATGAAAATGAAGGGAAGAAAGTGACTTGGTATAGTAAACTTGATCCTGGAGGTACTTTTTAACAGAGACTTATATGGAAAGCTGAAGAGGCAAGGAAATGAATGAATTTCTGCAGCATTTCTGAACGGAATTACAAGGGAATAGAGTAGGTTTTCTATCCAGCTATGATTGATTTCTTTTTCCATCTATGCTTCCTTACAAGATGACTTCAATATGTCTTCCATATTTTCATGAGGCTTCAAATGTCTATAAGGTGAATAGATGAATAGACTTTATCAATAGTTTTAATAAGATACACTGGCATACAAAGTTTACTATACTGTACTACTTAGATTTTTTAAAACCTCTCTTTATGTTCAACTATAAATGATCTGACCTGGAGCAGGGAAAATAGTTTTCTATAGAAATAAAAATATAATTATGATTATTTTTTATTTTTTAAATTATATTGTCATAATAAGAATCTTTTGCATTTTTTCCTTATTTCTATTTAGAGAGACTTAATGTTCATAATTAATTAATACTAAATTTCTACAAAACTGAGATAAATTTAAGTCTCAATAGGATCAGTATATAATCATTCAATATTCTAGGTATTTAAGGATTCTGTATTTTTCAGTAAGAGACTCTTACACAGGACTGTGCTACTTTTGTTCCTTATTACCATATTGCAAAACAAACTTGAATTTTAATATCAGTATAGAATGAGAGAACAAGCATGATCCAAATTTTAGAGAGTCAAAAAGAAATTCACTTTCTTTTGAGAAAGGCACAGGGGGTAAGACAGTAACTCTGAGTCTTTTCCTAATAAAGATTTGCTTTTCAGAAAGTGGAGTTAATCCAAGCTGTTATAAAAGTCACTAGCTGCATTTCTCCTGCGTTAGTTTAACAAGCAAGAAGGGTTTATCATATAGGTAGTCTGCATTTCTGAGAGCACTCCTAAGCATTACAGCAACTAGCACTCTAAACAGAAGTCCCGAAACCTGGGATGTTGAACAGAAAAAGTACTGAAAGGGCATTAGAAGGTAAAATGCTGCCAGTGGACCTATCATCTCTGGCTTCGGTGAGGCCAAAATTTCATCCCAGATTGCCTGGGGGAAAAACAAATAAATAAATAAATAAAAAGAAGAAAAGTTATCAAAACTCTTAAAATGACAAGGGTGCTCAGATACTTCTGAAGATGCATACAGAGGTGGAGTGAAACAATGAAGTATGCTGAAAGAGAAGAGGATGGAAAACGTCCCAACTTGCTGTTGCAGGTAGCCAGGTCCTAGCATGTCATAGCACCTCTTTTGCAAACTTACACAAAATCTTTAGAGGTCTGGACACACTGAGGATATCAGCCTGCATCTCATGTGAAATGCCAAAATTGCCAGGTAATCACCTAAGTTCTTAAGGGGAAGAGAGAGAATAATACCGGAAGTTACAAGTTCAGTCACGTTTTGGTATATATGATAAGCCAACTGAAATATTTATGGCTTTTCAATCAAACACCCAGACCTTTGTTTTAATTACTCTTCCAAAAGCTTCATTTTCCCTCAATCTTGTTAGAAAAAGAATGTACTGGAAAAACTCATATGACATTTTAAATGAATTGTTTTTTTCATGAAACCGTGATTTAATAGTCTCACACCACTGTTAGCTGGTGTCTCACCTAGCTACCTGTAGAAGAGCAGAGGGTTTGAATATCATTAGAAAGGAAATTTGGAACAGCAATAACCCTCAAACAAGTAGTTTAGCATTGGCCAAGCGTTATCTTTCCTATATCTGCATAAACTAGTAAAAGAAAAGTGGAAAATGCTTTTGGTAAAAGCAAGCAATTAAAAACCTCACTATTTAACAAATAAACAAACAACAACAACAACAAAAACCTCTCTGAGCAAGAGCTATGCAAGTCCTTTATGTTCAACTGAGTAGCATAGCTTATCATCACTAAAAAAAATGTATGTCTTGTGCTTCAATATTGCAAATGTTGACATCCTGATCAAAGTAACTGGACTGCATTCTGCCCAGTTGTGGTGGTTATCAGAGAGTAAAGAGTACTTTTCATTGATTCCTGCTGATTTCATGCCAGTAGGAAAACATGACATTGAAATAATTACAATGCAGTGTATTTCTATTTTGAAAAGAACATTCTGTCCACTCTTGTTCCTTCTGGGGTGGAATAGTAACCAGTGCATCCAAATAGAGAGAAGAAGATGGCACTAAATTAATTTATATGTTAAATGCTATTATAACTTTGTCAGATTCCTCCATGAGCCATTAGCTGTTGTAGTCTCCCTCGTAATTATTAACCCAGCGCCTGTATAGAAAAAAACATTCCTGTTCAATGAAGGGAAGCGATGATAAAGTAACATGGTTATTCAAAAGTTGCCTGCAATATTTACTTTCATGCTGAAATATGTACGTTAATCTTTATATATATCAGCCATGCACAATTTTTGTCGGCATCTGTCTTATATGTGAATGCTGTAGTTAGAAGAACTGTAGTTAAATCCTAAATCAAAGCTGATTCTTTAAAATACCACTCTTTGCTTTTAATTTAATTAAAGACAAGCTTCTATGTATCCTCTACAAGTCAAGATAATTAAAGAAAGACCTGTATTTGTCAGTGAATCTTAGAAGTGTTCCAATGAGTAGATAAGAACCGTTTGTAATTAACATGCTAATTGCTTGTATACAAACGGCCTCTTGTTAGAGTGGTTTGAAAAGTGCTTGAAAACAGTTTGTTTGCCTTCACTCTTAAGCGGACTAAACATTGCCACTTGCAGTCTTATTTACATTATTAATTTGCTTAGCAATTTTTTTTCATAGTGCAAATAGAAGGAGCGAAAGCCCTGTTTGGAGAGCTCTTGTGAAGAGTGCTATTTGCTCTCCTTCAAGCAGATGAGCAGACAATCAGACTGAAATGTGAGTTTTTCAGGCACATAATGGACCCTTGGCTTATCAAAGCCTCTTATCTGATTGGAAAAAAATCAAAGGTAAACTTCACAGCTCATGGAATTAAAAGACAAATGAGATGTCATAATTATCAAAGTGGCTAATTTAGAAAATTAAGCCATTCACATAGGTGACATAATTGCTTGTCACAATCGCTCTTTTTCTCATTAGCCTTCTCTTCAGCACCTACCATACAGTGAAACATTCTTTAGTCTTGGAAAATATTGCCTATACTGTAATCCTTTAATAGCAAAGCCCATGAAATTAATGCAAAAATATACTTAGCAGCTTTGTTGATGTGCTGTGTTTGTGTGGTTCTGTTTGATCATGTCTCATACTGTAAAATTTGGTATTTTGAATTTTGAGCATTTATTGGGTCTTTTTCCAGCATCTTTTAAACTTACACATTTTAAAATTAATAAGTTAATTATGATGGAGGACTTAACAAGCCAGCATGCCGTATGCAAATTCTTTTGATAGGATTATGCTTCTATCACACAATCAGTCCTTAACATATAAGGATTATGAGGTCTATAATTAGTATGACTAGAAGATTAAATTGTCCTCCTAAACTGTGAGTGTAAAGGAAAAATATTTTTATCCTCTCTAGAATAATATGTCTTTCTAATATGTAATGTTTCATTTTATGTTTGTTTTCAGTCAATTTAAAATAATACCCTAAATAATATTCTACATAAGAAAGTCATTTTCAGGAAGTAGTTATAGCTCCCTGACAATCATATTGTTTATGAGTCAGCAAGTAGAGAAATTATTAAAGACAATTTCTAAGGAGGGAAATGAGTCTGGTTTGCTATGCGAGCTTCAAGGCATGACATTGTAAATGGGCAAGGTTAAACATTTTGGATTAAAAACATGACTGTGAGATTGATTAGGGTCCTACAGTCTTGTAAAGTTGGTAGAACATAGCTGACATGACTTATAGTTTGCTGAATTCGGAGAGATTACATTGATGTCATTCATTTGAAGAGATAGTTCATCCTGGATGCATATAGTGAAGCTGTCATCTGTGCGTTTCACAAATATTCATGTGACTAACATGTTTTGATTAGACTAATGCTGAACCACACCATTGAATGGGTCATGTGTCTGAAACGCTGTGACATGCTAAAGTCAAAGCATGCATTTAAAAATAAGGAACAAAAGACTAGAAAATAAAATAAGGACGAACATCAACCCAATCTTTAAAGCTTTCTGCGAGCCGCTCCTCTGAATATTTGATGTACTTAACATACGCAGTACTGAAACTCATATAGAGAGCAATTAGGCTACTGACTGTAATAAAAAAAAAGTTAATATGTTATTAGCTTAATTATAAACAATATTGGTTTTGCTATTTATGAACAGACTCCCATACTGTTCTGTATGAATGTGCTGATTTAGAAATAGGGTTGATCCCACCTTTTATTCCCAACCCACAACTGGGCAGGATTTCAACACAGTACTCCCAGAAGTGGATTGGAATCAGCTGACAGTTCCTCAAAAGTGAACGAAAAGTAGCAAGTGTTTCTTCCAAGAAAAGTTTTCACACTTTTAAATGAATTGTAACAGGCTTCAGAACACATTTTATTCATAAAATGGCATGTCTGGACTGGTGCTTCTGGGCTTATTGTGTCTGTCCAGTACCCCAAGCCCATGTGAAGCCTCCCTGACTCACTGCAGGTAAAGACACTGTTTCAGACTTCTTAGCTAGAAAGGATATGAGGTGCTTCAGTCTCATTAGTCCCCCAAAACATGCTGGCAGTCTCTTCCCCCCAGCTTCTCCAGGTCTTCTCTGTAGTTTACTACTTTCTTACTGGGGCTGTTCTTTTTTGTTTCTTTCAGTTCAGTTACAACAAAGAACTCAAGCTTTATAAACTAACTTTTTAAACACATTTCCACTGTTCATATGCAAATACAACTATTTACAAGTCCATATTGAAATAGCAAAATCTGCACATAAAAACATTTGGTTTAATTGCCTCTCTATGATGAAAGTCCTCTGACTTTTGACTCCTTTTTTTTTCAGGCCCAAAGAGTCTCATCTTCTTCTTATCCTTCAGATTCTTTCTCCTTGACCCAAGTTCTCCTTTAGTTTAGGTCCCCTATCCCAGAAAGAACTCTCATTTTAAACAGCTCTTCTTTACACAATTTTTTCTTCTCCTCTTTTACTCTGTGGTTTTGGTGGTATCTACCTGACTAATCAGCTATGTTCTCAATCGGAAGTGCAGGAATAACATATAAACTCCCATACCGGTTTATATCCACAGACACCTCTGTAGGCTCCATGACTTGATCAGTGTTTCAGCGTATTCATTGTTTTCCATATGTTTCTTTTAGCAACTATTTCTGTTGTCCTCCAACTGCCTCGGGTAAGGTATGTGATATGTGACACAGGCCCTTGCCAGAAACCCTTACCATTGAGTTTCGTGTAACTAATTATAGCTACATGAAAGGTTCATAAAGTCAAAATTCATAACTTATGCATAAATGTCTAGACTGTCATAGGAGAGAATAAATATTAAGCATCTGCTATTTTTCTGGAAGGCATTTTCTTATAATAAATATTTCTCATAGCTATCTGTCTAGTTGGAGGGAGAGGGATAGAAGGTTGAATATTTGAGGCTATTTTGTCATCTTATCCTTCTATCATTTGCAGTGGGTCGGGTTAGATTCATACCTCATTTGTTGCATTGTGAATTTCCAGTACAATTCAATTGAAATAGTTCTTCATGCAATTCATGCACAAAATAATTATATGACTGGCAAAAGTGGACAGTCAGCCACCACAGAAGGCAGAAGACATCTACTCTTTCCTTTGGTATAGCATTCAATACAAGGCAGCATGTTTCTTCTTAAGCTTAAAAACAAAATACTTCAAACATTACAAACACCTTACAAAACAATCATTCAAGCCAAATTAATCAATAAAAATGCACATTGTGGTTTGGCAATCTGTTTTGACCTTGTGTCTGTAGTAATTTCAGACTAAAAGAAATTGTTTTAAATGGTAATGGGTTTATGATTTCAGTAAAAGAGGGATATTTTCATCATGAGAGTGTCTGTGAACTGATGATCAAAGTAATTTCTCTTACTTTGTTCTTTCTAAGCTTATTTTATATGAATCATAGAATTATCACCTAAAAAAAAGAAGACTTAAGTATCAACACCGAAAATGGTGACTGATTATCACTATACTATTAGTATCGTTCCCAAATATGCAGTGCTGTCCTCTAGAGGCCACCTTTAATATTAACTAGCTAACAGTTCACGAATATGTTTTGCTATGAGAGCTGATTCCAAGAACGAAAATGCATATCTAGAAGGTAGCCCAAATGTATGATAACATTTAAACAGGATAGGAAGCTGCCGCATGCTAACTGTTTAAGAAAATGTGCTTGTTTTGTGTTTCTATGACTCTACTAACTCATGCTTACATACTTTGTACTGCATCAGTCACACTCAGTTTCTCTAACTGTACTTTTGAAAGAAAGCTGGCAGCAGCCAGTAAATCTCTTCCCCTTTTCCTCTCTTCACCTAGACCTCCCAACCCCTGTTCAAAGCATTTAGGGTAGATGAGGGGTAAATCATACACCTGATGCAGTAGCTGGCCTTTCAGAGCTCTCTCCTCCAGCTTCTCCTTTCTCTTACAAACATTTTGTCATTACTGAACTAAGTATGCTTTCATTTATATGTATCTGAAGCAACTTTACTGAATACATTGTACTGCATTTGGTGACTCAGAAATCAGAACCACTGTATCACTGAAGTTACTGAACACAATATAGCTACAGTGTCTAGAGGGAAGATGACTCAGCCCCACTGCAGTTGACTCTCCTCAAAAATATGATGATAACATGCCCCATAAAATTTCTGCATGTAATCTTTTCCTGACAAATTTCAAACTCCACAAAGTAGAAAAGTGAAATGGATTAGGATAAATAATAGAAGTAAAGATGAGAAACAAAGATCCAAAGGAATCCTTTTCATTGATGTTGAAGGGTTGTGTATACTGATGCATAACTCATTAGTGTTATGCTTATTTTGACTGGAAATGTCCTAGGTCCTGATGAAGCTTGTAAGTCCAGCATGTTTCTCAAAGAACTGGAGTAACAGGTGGCACGGTAGCCAAAGTGGTATATGTTTCCCAGTGAAGGTCCATCAGCTAGTTCAGAATGATGAACAGACCATTTCTCTAAGAGAGTCAAGGTACTCTAAGAGAGTACCTAGGAGGAGTTATAAAACTAAATTATTCTTAAAAGACTGAAGGTGCATTAGGAAGCTGGAAGAAACAGAGGCAGTCTTTGGGGAGAGAGCTGCAATGTACATAAACCCTTGCTGCCTTTCAGCTTTTTCACACCTACCACCCAATTACTCAGACTATTTTGTCCCTTCTTACCAATTAAGTTTTATTTGCATACATTTCTGTACTGCATTTGTTCTTTAAAGGTAAAGCATGCTACTTGCTCTAATACGGCTCAATCTGGCAACAATCAAGTTTTCCATGGGCTACTGATCTAGATCTCCAGTCTTCTTTGATACTTGGGGTTAGGTTTAGCTCAGTTGGTTAGAGTGTGGTGCTAATAATGCCAAGGTTGCAGATTCGATCCCTGTATGGGCTACTCATTTAAGGGTTGGACTAGATGATATCCAGAGGTCCCTACCAATTCTATGATTCTTTCTCTTTTGGAAAAAATGTCTCAAGTATCTTAGGAGATGCAAGTGGATGTTGATTTCCACCTCTTCAAATGGCAAAATTTATTATCTAGAGGAAAGGTTGTCTGTAAAGCTCAAGTTGATCAAACTGAGAGTTGCCATTTTTCTCTTTCATTAGACCTGTAATCAGCATGGTCTTTTAGAGGAACATGTATACCATACACACTGATTCTAGGTAGGGAAAAATATCTTCACAGCCAGGACCATTTAAGGAGTTTAAGGTTATTAATAAGTATAGCTCACAGTTTTATGGTTAAGGAACAGTGACTAAGTGAAGGCTGAATGAGAAAGACATAAGAAACATCTATTGAGACATAAAGCAAATTGTATAGCACAGCTGAAGCAGCTGAAATGCTAAATGAAAATACAGTTGTTCTTTATCTATTCTGGAAGCCTAGAAAATGGCACTTTGGTCAAATTTCCTGATAAATAGGACATCTTTCAGAATGGTGCAGAAACTTGCCCTTGGCATTGTACAAAAGAGAGGGACATCTCTTCTGTGTAAATACTGTTCTCTGGTCTTTGTTTTGACATTTACTCCAGTTTAATCAACTAGGTTTTAAAGCACATTTGCTCTGATTAGATCTGGGATTGGCCTTGCAATAAAGAGAATCTCTCCAGTGGCCCATTTTGGAAACTCTCTGAACAGTGATCAAATATATTTATGATGCCCTTTAGCTATGTGTTTGATTTTCTTGACATAAAAGGGGGGGGGGAGGAAGGGGAGAGAAGGAAAAGCTCCTGACTCTTTAAAGGTTTCTGTGGTTGTTATTGCTGGCCTGCAGCCACGCATTCTCTTACATGGTGGATCAAAGACACCAACACTGTGAGACTTAGTCAATACAATATAGGCACTACTTAAACATATTGCTCAAAACATTCCATTTTGTTTTTAAAAGGGTCACATTCTGGAGACGGTTCATCTTATTACTTAAATGAAACACAGTAATTTTATGTACTCTGACATGTCATTGTTTTTTTCCCCTCCCTCCCCTCGAGGAGAAAAGGAAGCTTCAATAGCAACCTAAATAAGAGTTAATATAATAGTTATGTACATTAAATTTTATTAACTGTCTTTGCTGTAGTTACATGAATCTGATATTTTTTCTTGCTTGTTCTCTTCATTATGATGTAGAACGCTAGAGACCACAAAGAGTTAAATAGTAGCCTATGCTGGGTCCTTATTTAGAAGGAAAAGGTAGTTGTTTTGACGTAGGTCTCTTAGCAACTAGAAATTTAGTCCTTTGTTTATTATAAAAACACTTCAATTTTGAAGGAAAGAATTTACATTTCTCATTTTAGTTACTCTCCTTGCTTTCCTCAACATCTGCTTTGGTGGAGCCTAAAACAAAACAAAAAAGTTGTTTCCAAATATGCGTTAGAATATTTTTGAGTGACAAAAAACAACTGAATAATTACTGTTAGGATTTTTTTTTAGAGTTTTAAAGGATCAATGCCTTAAATGTCTAGCACTTTCAAAAAAGAAAAACATAATTTTGGTTGCCAGTAAAATTTTGCAATGTATATTTTGTGCTCATTTAGATTTAGTAAAAGCTGCTATTTAAAAATATAATTTATAATATTCATGAAAGAAAAAAATATTTTAATATACAAAATTATGTAATTAAGACAACGAACTGTACTATTTTCTAGGGAGTCTTCAAACAGGTTACAGTAGTAGCATGCTTAGACACCTGATGTAATTTTGTCCTAAGCTGAACCCTATGTATGAGCTAACATATCTTTATGATGCAGTAAAGACTGCCTTTGTGTTTGTAACCAGCATTACTGTGTATTTCATTTTGCAGAAACTTGCACATACATCTACTGACTAACAAAAATAAGAATATAAATTATACTTTTTTCTGTTGACATAGGCTGGCCCAATCATTGTTTCAGCTGAAGGAAACGAAGAAAAATTTGGTGTTGAAGAGAGCAACTTGTGAAAAAAGGCATAAAATATAACAGCCAAAAACATAGGGTCTTCATCGATGCTTCTCACAAGACTCAAATGAGAATAGGGAAAGGAACTGAAAATGGGATGGGGGGGAATGTTACACTCTGAAAAACAGTCCAAGTACATTCCAGTAGAGGGAAAATCAAGGAAAGAAAAAGTGTGTAGGTGTTCTTCATCCTGTTTGCACTGGACTTATTGTGTGTCATTGGTGATATGCGGTGGCAGTGCTGCAGCCTAATCAAGGATACAATAGCTCAGCCAGAAGCACAAGTGATGAGATCCATGGCTTTTTTTTCCACATTTTCTCTTTTCCTAAGCTGATCATATGGAAGGGAGATTCCAGCTGATTTTATGTTATTTCTTGAATTCAATGATTCACACATTTGCATACAATGTAAAACTTGTGAAAATATTACATTTAGTGCTTAATAAATTTATGATAATTAATTCAAATAATGTCTAATTGTCATTGATCAGCTACTGCAAGTTAAAAAATGTATAGTGTGCATGTGCCTAGTCAAACATTTACCCAACATTTAATCTCATTAATTTAATACCCTGGAGGATGGAAAATTGACACAAGTAGAGTTTTCAGGATGGTGTCTCGTGTTGGACTTCGTACAGATTTGCTGTTCAAAAACATAAGCCGTTCAGGATAATAATAAGTGGGCATATCACTTAATTTTTTATTATTTCATTGCTTGCTCCTTTTTACTGGAAGATATTAACCCCATTTTATTAAAACAAAGTCACCTATCAGTTTAAATCATTATATAAAAATGTGGATTAGGAGAAGAATATAAGGTAATAATAACATTTCTGAAATTTTTAAATAGTCTTTCTATAAAAATTTATATTTTCTAAAACTAAAGTAAAATCAAAATCTAATTAAAGTACTTGAATAAACAATATCATAAACATCAACACATACCTTAATAATAGAGATGCAGACTGCATTACTCTCAATATACAATTTCAGAGGTAGCTCTTGAAAACGCATTACCTATATTTTGTCCTTTATTTGCTTTTTTTGTATGACAAATAAATAAGAACTTCCAGCATATCTGTCTTCCTGACAAAGATTTTTTTTCTTTTTCCTAGTATAGAGATATTGGCTACAGGTCACATGCCCCCCAAAAAGAAATATCTTTGGGCACCTTAAATTTCCTGGTGATATGCTTGAGTCAGATCAGAGGTATGTGAGTTGGGTTTGAAAGGTTTGGGAAAGGCTGAAGTTCTACCTAAGATATAGAGAAAGTGGTAATGGGATTCTCTCATGTCCTACTATTTTCTTCTCCAAAGGATAGATGTCTTCTAGAGTTTGCAATATTCAAGTGATGTCAAGTGTCTCTACTTTTGAGAAGTTAGCTCCACACTGTCGACACCCAGATCTAGTGTGTACAGCCATTGATTTCCCTTGCAATTCAATTCTAACATTTCTCATAGTTTAAGGATTAGGCTGTCCCAAGGGAAAAATCCAAATCTCCCTTTCCCAATGAATGCCAGATGAGGTGTTACACTCTCTTCCTAAATAATTAACCCAATCAGGATGTTTGTTCGGCACATCCTCTACCTGGCAAGTCACGATAAGGGTTTTCATCGTGCTCTAGAAAAGGAAAATACTATTAGTTTGGAGAGACCATGTAATACAAAAGAAATTAAGAATTAGCAGCGAACATAACTGTAGCAAAGAGCTAACTCCACTGCAACAAAAATGCCAGAGGCAGGTGATAAATGCCTCCAGCCATCTGCTCCCCATGACCAGATTTAAAACTGTTTTGGCCATTGCTGTGGCCAGTTAATCTGCTGGCTGCTGCATTTCTAGCCAATGGCAGGTTGCCTCTGTGGGCCTGGAAGATGCCGTGGTCCAGCCGAGCTGGTGTGGATCTGTCCTGCACCACTGGCAAGAACGTCCAGCTCTGAACCCTGAACAGGCTCCCAAAAATCTAATACTAACAGCACAGCAGCTAGTGTTCATCTAAGTGTAGATTTACAGCTCATAGTGCAGAATAGCTTTTGCTTGTTGACATTAAACAAAAACTACTCCATCTACATTTGTCATTCAGGAAAGGGAAGAAAAATGGTGCAATCTGTTTCCATATAAGTTGCTAAAAGAGCTTGGTTAATTATATCCCTCCAAAGTATAAATTAAACATTTAATAATGCCTCTGAAAAATGAATGCAAATAATTTTATCTTTTCAATAGTTTTACCATCAGGTATATCCATATCAGTTCAGTCTAATCTGCAATTAACTCATTCATATATCTGTGCATATAGATCATTTGTATATGCAGTTCTCAGGCTCCTCATCAATAACCTCTAGGAGGATGCGATCTATGCTGATGTTATTGGAACATGGACAAATGAAAACTGGGACGTTCACTGAAGTCTGCATGACAATGACTGATAAATCATCCTGTTTTTATACAGAAGTGAAACCAGAAACATGCAGCCTATACGCTGGGATTCCCATCTCCTTACCACGCTGGGAGTCCAGTGTTAATGCTCAGATTTCATACATGGTGCTCATTTAGAAAGGGAAGGAATGTTGTAGACATGATTGAACCAAAGCCAGTTCTCATGTTCTCTCATCCTCTCTTGAAAGACATAAGATTTGATTCTACTCTGCAGGCTATTTTTCTACCACATTTTGTAAAACTGAATGTCTCCCACATTAAAGTTCCTATGTATCTTTGACTTAATCAGCTTTAGTGGATGAAAACAGCTGTAATGCACAGTTATGTTTTCTTTCAAATAGCTAAGTATAGACTTCAGGCATTACATTTCTTTTAAATAAGTTATATCCACAATTAAGCTTTATCTTACTGCTTGTTACCATATAATTTATTTGTGCAAATGCTGTTACTAGTTCTCTGATCTGCTGGATGTTTGTACTCTCTTGAAGTCAGTTGTCAGTCTTCCATTGAGAAATCTGGATCTTGAGTTAATACAATACAACATTGTTTAAAAGAATAGCATATAGGTTACTTCTGTGAATATTGTATTTCATTTACATTACGCATTCAGCTGAACTGTAATATATTAACTGGGCCCTTTTCACATTAGGTCATAAATGATGTAAGATACGCTCTCATCTAAATAAAAAAATGTCAAACAAATGGGGTGAAATCATGGCCCTTGCAATCCTTCTAACATAAATGGGCCAAGCTTTTACCCATACTGACTATGTAGAACTCGCTCCTAAACTACTTATATTTCCAGGAGCATGTTTGCTTTATGTAGCACAAATGACTGAAATGATCCAGAAGCTTTGTAGTCAGCACTCACATTGTTGAAATTTTTGATGACTGATGTGACTATCTTCTAACTTGATGAGACTTTTCAGACTAATTCTAGGTGATTCAAAGACAGCACTGAAAACAGCATACTTCATAGGGCTGCTGTTCATTCCTCAGAATTATGTACTCAGTCATTGAATGCACTTTAGCACAAATAGCCATTCTCCTGAAAATCTGTCATTCACAATTTGTTAGTCTCTATTTTTTCTAAAGAGTTTTAGGAAAAGAAATATGAGATGTGGACAATGAATTATATGTGTCCATTAGGATAATAGAGAAGATTAGTGAATAATTCAGCCACGTAACTATATTACTACAAACTCTTTGGCAAATAATGACAAACTGCATATAGATGGGAAAACAGGAGTAATCTCTGATCAGTATAGTTCTTTTGTCCAGAAACTAAAGTTCCGTTGGCTCAGAAGTGTTTTTGTCTTATTATTTTTCCATGAAGAACTAGGAATATCTCTGATACTAAACAATCATAATAACATCTGAAATACTTTTAAAATAACAATCAGTCTTCAAACCAAGCAGTGAGGTAAGCAATTATCTTTTACAGATGGGTAAACTAAAGCACAGAGGAATTAAATAATGGCTCAGCTTTATCCACAATCACTCCAGTTCTATTTCCTACTGAAAAACACAATGAAAGTAGCCTATACAGTGAGTTTATCCATACTGGCACATATACGTAACTGAAATTGCATACTTGCTGCAAGTTTAGTTTTAAAAATGTTCATAAAATGTAACAAATGATGTGATGTTATACACACACATTGCTGTATTTCATCTGAATCCTTATACTAATGCTTCAAAATACCCTCAGAGATGGACACAGACACAAAAAGTCAATATATCTGTACAACCTGCAACCTGTTCATTTGAAGTATCTTGGCATGGGGAATGAGTCTCTTCCAGTCTATAAAGCTTCATTTTAATTAGTATTGAATTGGAATTCGCTTAGAATTCACAACTTTGAGTTCTGGAAGACCCAAACATTCTTACAATATTAAATAAATGACTCTTTCTGATGACTGACTCCAATCTGCTTGCCTTTGGGGGTTCCTAGAACAATGTGGATTCCCAGAGTTTTAATGATTTGCCTAAACCATGAAAGTTGAACAGATGATATAAAAGCAGGGGCCTCAGACAGACTTTGGTTTTAATACTATTTGCTTCTGTCTTCGCAGTAGAAAAGCAAGGAGTTTTATAGAATGAGTATCTTATATTTACAAAAGGTCCTTTCTTCTCTTTAATGTACTAAATTACTGGGCTACATAGTTGAAACCTGGGACATCTATGTATCTTCCCACATTTTTGTTATTTAATTTTATAAGAAAACACGTCCAGAGGCTAATTAACTGGCCATTAATCATTGATGAGTTGTGAAACTCATTCTTCCAGTAGTGCATCACTCCCTCATTCATGTGTGATGATAATAGTCTAGGTCCTGACACAGCTGAAGTAGAGTATGCAGATACACAAGCTAAGGACAAGTCTGTTGTTTATGTAGTAGAGCTAGTGATGAGTTATTACACCTAAGAAACAGAACACCATGTTTCTTTCTCCAAAGAATAGGATTGGCACAGACTTTTGTAATGCAGGAACCTATTTCTTACAAAATGAAAATGGATAATTTACTGCAGCTGATTTCCTAATCACAGGCAAAATGACATGTGTGAAATGTCCCATATATGTTAAGAGATTATGAATTTGATGGTGTTAATCTCCAAACAGGCACCAAAAACACAGTGACAGGAATCAAGGACCCTAAATACACATGCACACACAAAACAAGAACTAGAAGATAAAATCTTTATCCCTAATTTGGAGAGAGTGGGGTTTTGCATAGTACAAACTTGAAAAGAAAAAGCCTTGCATTTAGAAATTCTTAGGAGATTTTAGAAAAATAATAAAACATATTTCAGTATTTGCATATTATATTGCAGTTGAAGTTTAAGTGAAATAAGTCAGTCATTTTCATTTGGTTTGTCTTAATAAATGGCAGATTTCATCTTACCTTGCTTAAACACTTCTTCACATTTGCTTCTTTTGGGTGAACTAGAGTAAGATTTACAATTCATCATAAAGGTCATGAAAATTGCTAGATATTTCTAGTTTAAGAGACACATTTGACTTGTTTCATCTAAGATTTTTTTTATGATTTGAGGTGGATTCAAAATGTAAACTCTTTGAATACAGGAATGGGAAATGTTTAGTTCAGACCAAAATTAACGTGGACTCAGACACTGTGTTCCTGGAGAATTTGTGCTATTGCTAAGCTGCATATTGTTTTGAAGCTATTTATTGATTAATTCTAATGTTATTTAGTAATTTACAGAATTTCCAAGTATGTTCTTACAGTAGGCAAGACTAGAAATATTTTCTTTAAACCATTCACAATTCTTGGTACACAATCCTACACACTGTGGATAGTTTTTATATCAAAATCTAGAGATTTATGTAAATAAGAGTAATTCCTACCTTTTAAACATCATGGTAAGTACATTTGGTTAATGTTATAAAGTTATTTGTTTTGTTACCCTCTACCTCACAAGACTGCTGTGAAATCAGTCTGCTGTGAATGAGTTAGTTGTTAGTAAAGTATTTTAAAGGTAAGTGGTAAGCATTAATATTGCACATATTAATGATTGTGCAAACACTGAATAGAAAAAGAAGGAGAGAGAAAATAAATTAACTGACATCTAGATCAACTGTTTTTGATCTTGATGAGTTTATGAAGTGAATTAAAATTCTTCATTTGCAAGATTGTTTAAGATCAATCTTTCTGGACATAATTACTATGTGATTAATATGAATAAACTAAGCAAAAGAACAGACATGATAATTTCCTTTCATTCTATTACATGGATGATCATTGTTTCAATGTCAAACAAAATTAAGCTTTGGCCTTAAAGAACTACATTGCAATCTTAGGATGCATTTAGGATGATAATTTCATTGGGTTTGTTTGGCTAGTGGTTCATTTTTAAATAATGTTATGTGCATCTTTAATATCTTGCTGAAAACCTTGATGACAAATATCGACACTAGGCTGTGCTTTAATACTGTCAGATTTTTAATTTCAGAAAGAGTAAACATTGCCAAGTTTTGAAGGTCTGAACCAAGGATACTGACATAATTTTCAAAGGCATGGGTAATACCTCAGCACCTCCCTTCAACATAAAACCCGGGGGGTTGACACAAGCAAACCTCTCCGTGCTCCACTTCATGCATAACAATTCTGCCACACTTCCTTCCTGATTATTCGTGAATCCACATGATGAACTGTGCTTTGCATATGAAGTTCGGGTGATGTATTTTATTGCTGATACTGTTTCACCTGTATTTAGTTCCAGTGACATGGAAAACACTGCAGCCAATTGTCCTTATTACAGTCCCTGCGTATTTCTCCCCAGTGCTCTTGCACAGGGGGAAGATGTGAGCATGGAGTGTACTTAACTGCCAGGCTGAATGGTTCTGTAATGTAGCTTCAGCATGGCATAAATTAAGCTGTCATTTTTTTGGCAGCAAGTGCAGAGAGGCGATTTTCCTGTACTGTAACATTTGAAACAACAATTTTCTGGCTCCAGTAGTAACTGACAGTTCTGTGTGATACATGCTCGACATTTGTGCTGCAGGGGTTGCAGCTGGAAAAAATCTTCGGGGTGAGGTATTGTCTTTATCAGCAAATCGAGCTTGCAGACACATAACACTAACATTTCCCAACTTTTTTTTTTCAAAGAGGCTGTCACTCATCCTAAAAAAAAAATTATTTATTGTCTACTAGGTTTCATCAAGGTATTTAGCTGGGCTGCTTATATGCAAAATGCTATTTTTGGTAATGACTCCAGACCTATTTTTGTTAGGAAGATTGCTTACCAGAAGAGAGCTGGCCACTGGCATTTTATCGGCTACAGGTATCAAGATGATGGTTGAAGGACAGCCAAGTTTGGAAATAATCTTGCAATGACTGGCCAGATTCAGGCTGCTGAAGAAATAGGATGTTGATGAGGTGGTGACAGTATCGGGGAAGGAGCAAAGCAGCCCTTTTCTAGCATGCCACTAGCACAGGACTGGGAACGTACCCTGCCACAAGCTGTGAGGTAAGCCTCCCTTTGCTGTCTGACAAGATGTAAAGGGAAAGCAAGGTCATTCCACAGATGGGAGGGAAAAGAGGAAATTAAGGAGTCACCTGCATGAGTGCAAAGTGATTTTATTAAATGCCTGGGTTTCACAGAGGTCTCCTCTTTCAGAACTGCAGTCAATTTTGACATCACTTTTTTAAGGATCTAGAGACATATTCTACTTTTCTGTTACAATGGTGAAGTCAGGAGAATTACTCTAGATTTGCAGTTGTGTGAGTCAAGGTAGGAATCAGCTCAGTATATTACAAAATCACTTTTCTACCATTGCTAAAAAATACTTGCAGTGCTCCTTTGGCTTTTAGGTATTTTGACACCTGCATACACCTTTATTATGCCCAGCCTGAATTACTGCAATTCCTTTCTAATTGATCCCTTGGCAGCCTGTATTACCAGACTTCACTATATTCTCCCAGTCATTCGTTGTTGTCCATTTGAAATATTCGGGCCATAATGCTCACATTTTTAAGTCATTTCTTCAATATCTACATTCACACTGGTATTGCCTTTGAGATATGGCTCTTTAAAATGCTGTTCAATCCATACCTATCAGCTGCATGAAAATCTACACATTTTATAGTCACTTTAGCTCTCTGTTATCTCGGGTCTTGGCTGAGTTTCTCAAAACTACCTAAGGGACTTGGACGGCTGGTTTCCACTGAAATGAAAGCTTTCTAATGTTGCCTTGGAAAGGCTTGGCTTTAGCAGCTGTATACACGGAAGAGTTCAGAGTCTGCCTATTTGGGGGCAAAAGAGAAGGGAGGAGAAAAAAACATCTTTTAAGGTGTTCAGTCACTGAGCTTAATTTATGGAACCTCTGCTGCTGAGAAGCAGAAATTTTCTCCACCGATTTTTAAGGGAGATCTAAATACAGCCTTATCGAGTTTGCCATTGTTCACATTCTGTTTTGACTATGTGCTAAATTTAAGATGTGATAATATGACTTGGCTCCCGATATTTTTTACAGAGGCATTCAATCTTTTTGATACAATTACAGGTCTGTCAGTGCTTCCATTACACACTCAGTCTTAAGAAGTTTAAACTCAGCCATCAAAAACACTTTTGATTAAGCCTCGGCAAAAATAGTCTCATTCAAGGAGTGAGATCACTTTTTCAGTCTCTAGGAGATCACTTTTTAAAATCATACTTTTCAGGGGGGATTTCTTTTTTTTCAGCCTCCTCACTTGATTATCCTGAAATGATAAATTTACCAGAAAATTTGCTGGGCACTTGTATTATTGATGATTTTTAAACAGTAGTATTATCTGTGTATTATATTGTCATCAAGGACGCAGCAGAATTTCTCTTTCTTTGCGCCTTTCCCCAAAAGAGACTACATTTTAGCCTTACAGTCTTTACAGTCTCTTTGTTCCTCAAAGCCTGAATTCTGCTTTTTGGTATATATTCCATATCTGATAAAAGACTTCTGACTGCATATGAAAGTAGATAAGGAATATTTGGTGAAGTCTGGAGAAGACTTGTGCTGCTCTGATTTACAAGGAGTTTGATGAATCAAGGAACCATGACCCACTTGTTTGTGTTCCTCCATTTCTCCTTTATGGAAAGTAGTTTTCCAGGAGAGAATCTGATTTAGAAGCTTTGTGTTCTTAAATGCTCATGAACTGTCTATGAATGAAAATGAAGTCTGTAGCTTAAATGCTACAGATGATTTTCAGGATTCACTGATCACGAAATAATATTGTGTGTTAAGTGAAAAAGAGAGACAGAGACACTGAATAATTCAAAGGTCTTGGACTACTATTCTTTTCATTCAAACAATTTACATAATAAAATCTAAATTCTATGGTAAGATGAAACATGTGGAAAAGTACAACTTATGTTTTGGAGAGAAATGAATGCAAGGGCTTTTTTTGTCTTTTCACAGGGAAATCTGTTTCTCCATCAGGTATAAGATTGGCTCTTCCCTCCCACATAAAAAGTTAAACTTGTAAGGTTGCTATTACCACCAGCTCTTCTCAGCCAAAAAAATAGTGAAAGACTCCTTGGGAATTTTGCTGTGAGTCTGAAGAGGAACAGAGAAAGCCCACCCACATAAATGTGTAGCACTGTACATGTGATTTTAATAAGTAAAATCTCCCTCCTTTTTGGTTAGTCTGGTGAGGAAGAAAAGTGAGCAGATGAATACAAGGCCAACAGTTATCTCTATGGTGTTATCAGCATGGGAGAGTCCCTAATTTAAAAGTTACTTAAGTATATTCTTAATTACTGCTCAGGTTGGTGGGGTGAAAATGTATACTTAATAGGAACCCATGTGTTTATGAGAAGTTTTCGAGCAAGAACCTAAATGGCCTACCTCAATGATATGCTGCCATCTTATATAATAAAAAGTTTAAAAATAATAGTACTTGTGATCCAGTAGTGAGCATCACGATGATTTATGGAAGAGTGGTTTACTTACTGCTTGGGAAGCTCAGCACCACAATCACTGCGTTATTTTCTTTGCATTAACTACAGGCAGAGGGCACTATAGCAAAAAGAAGTATTTCTAGGTGAATTTTTTTTCCTTAACAGTTGGAGTTAGGTCATAGCACTTTGTAACTTAAGGTTCTGGAATAGGCTGCCCAAATTAAGAACAGTGAAATTTCATGCTTAGTCAGGTTTTAGGTTAATCAGCTGGAACCTCATAACTGCAATGAATGAGAGGTGCACATCTTTAAATGCACCAGAGGAACTACCAATTTAATACGGAAACTTTGATTCTAACAGAATAAGCTTTGTATTCCAATGCATTAATAGTAGCTCTAACTAAAGCTACTAGGCAAACTAATATTTATTCTTATCTCTGAATAACATACAAAATCTGTTTGCCAAGTCTAGAATATTGGATTATGCTTCTGTAGCTGAAGCTTTAACACAAATCTGTTCAATGCACTGTATTCTATCATTTTATAGCTCCAGATCTCAGAAATAGCATTTCCAACAGACTTGTGCATTTATTTGATTATTCTATTGTCTTTTAACTGGTCTTTCTAACCCAGGAGTATGAAGTACACTGGCTTAAGCTGAATTGCTGAGTATCTGCTTTTCTGCTCCATATGATCAGCACTGCTGGTTTTAGTATTACCATGCTTTGTCAATGTTAATGTAATGGCAAATGATGAAGATGCTCTTTGGCAGGAAACATCGCTAGCCCTTAATAATAAACAATTTCTGCACCTCAAATTGCTGCTATACATGAGCAAGTTTAGTCTGAAGAGAACCTGTACCTTCTCATTAAAGGGCAGCAGAAGTGAGAAAGCAATTCACCAAGCCATAGGGTTGGCAATCACCCATATTTTCTGCTATGAGTAAATAACTCCAATTGATTTAATCATAAAAGAATAACAGGAAAACTACATTGATTTCCAAATCCCTAATGTGAACATCAGAATATATTGACTAAATTGCATGTAAAAAGGTTGTATTCATTTGTATGAACTGAAGAAATATCAATATTTGATCATTACTCTAACAAAAAATATGACAATTTGTAGTCATTCAAAATGGACTGAAGTAGCATTATGCAGTGCTATGGTTCAATCTAGAGTGGTGAAAGTGATAATACTCCATAGTATTCATATGCTAAGAAGAGAAAAATCCATAATTTCTGGCTAATGCATCTCTTATTAATTATAATATGCTACTCACATAATCCTACTGCACTGGTAAATAACACAGCTTTATTTTTATTAAAGAAATCAAGTGGAAGCAGAAGACTCACCGTTAGTCCTGTAAATGTGCTCACAATAGCAAGTGATCAGTGTTAGCCAAATCAAACAGTGCCAAAACAGAAAAATATGAATATAACTCTCTTAGAAAACTTTTCTCATATTTTTCCAGTGGAGGTGTTGAAACCATGATGTCTCTGTTGGTATTATACCCTAAGTTGATCCTTATTTGCAATGAAAGACTCAGGATCTAAAGTTGCTTAGAAGTGCTAAGAAATTGATATCACCTTGAAAAGACATTTATTTATTTATTTATGTAAGGTGGATGTTAGGACCTTTAATGCTCTTTAATGCAGCTTATCAACCAGAAGTGAGAGCACCAAGAACTCTGTGGACAGCTAGTTTACTATAAACATTTTTTTGAGAAGGGGTGATTGCATACTACATATACAAGGGTTGGCATCTTCATTCATTCAAACCAATGGAAATTTTGCCCACACCTGTAAAGCCAAATTTCACCTGGACACATCAACCCTAACTTTTTTTTCCCCATAAAATACATAAGTTGTAGCTTTTACTGAGAATTTATTGTACAGCCTGGAAGGTACTATAATACTTAATATTTTGAAAGTTTGGTATAAGCTATATTTTGTAAAAATGATAAAAACATTTAATCTACTTTTCATATTGTTAATTGTGTGGATGTACACACTCATACATTTTGAATGGCTATGGGTCTCTTTTCTGTGCATGCAGTACTCGAACATCATCATGGCCCCAATCAGTTTCAGGGTTGTGTCAGAAGATTCCTGGCTAACAATGCTTCTGAGCCTCCATCTGACAAAAATCTAACAGTCTGGCCCCAGCTTTTTTACTTCTGGACCTAATGAGTACAGCTACATTAGTGGTTTAGTGCACTGGTGTGATTCTTTTCATGAAAATTTACCTTGTATCTGTAGAAGTCTGGTGGAGCACACTCTAATGCACCACTAACATCACCCAAATGGTTTCCTCCTGGTAGAACCAGGTCAGAGTCATACACGGGAGCACCATGTGGAGCACCCACCTGCAGTGTAAAGCAAATGTCCTCTGGCAGTTAGCACTGTATGTGTGCACAGCACATGCCTGGGACCAGTGGCCAAGGCAGACTTCACTGCCCAAAAGAGATGATGAGGGTGTATCCTGGATTCAGAGAGACTTGCAGTAAATCAAACCCTGCTTCTTCCTTGCACTTCATCAGTCAGTAATGCAGACATTCTTGTATGTCTTTACGCTCCACTGAAGTTTTGCCAGAGGATTTTGAAGGGCACTCAAGACCACTGAGACTCTCATTTACATAGTAAATAACAAGATGTAATTGAACATTTAAGAACTCAAAATAGGAAACACAGATTATTCCAAAACCTAAAGTTTTGTCCTTTAGGGATCCTCAAAGGAAATTTTAGTTTTTTTAGTATCAAAATTAGCAGCTTGCTCTGCGATACAAAGATTTCTGAAAGTAGATGAAACAATTTCAGGAGCTGGGCTGACAACACAGCGAACAGCGTGAAATTCACTTGAGGAGGGCTGTGAAATAGGAAGGAAAACAAATTGAGAAAACAGTCACTCAGGCTGTTTGGTACATAAAGCAAGACAGCAGAGGCAGGTGTTTTGAGAAACTAAGGCAACAAAGTTACGAGAATTGGCTGACAATATCTGTGAGTCCAAACATCTGAGCAAGCTCAGTTAAGGTATGGATATGAAGCCTTTAAAATTACTGTAAATGTCCTCATTTATTTTATTGACTTTGAATTCAATCACAAAAAAGGCTTTGCTTAAGAGAAAATTATTGCGATATTAAATAGGAATCACAAGATCCAAGATGTTGGGTATCTTTGGTCAGAGCTTTGCAAGTGACTGTCATTCACCGTGCCGTTCTTAAAACTAATGGAATGAATGTCTGTTCATAAAGAGATGTGCAAAACATCTGAGCTTTATAATTTTTTTTAGGTATACTTAAAGGACATAGGGCTGTTCAGCCCCCTGTATGAATAGCGGAATATTTTTTTATCATTGTTCTATAAGAAATCAAAATGATCATTGCATCAGTCAATAATATTCAAACAGCAATTGTGTTTGTGATGGCAGAGCATGGCAAAATACTGCCATTCAGTGCTAAATGTGGGTGTGTGCATGATAGGCTATAAGGTGGCCAGGTCACCCTATCTTAATTGTGGCAATACACTCACTCTTTTCCAATTTTCAGTAGAAAAAGGTTGTGATTGTGATCTGGAATACTATGAAGAAGGTTGTGGTCTAATGATGTTGCCTTTAATGCAGTAAATAGAGGCCTAAAGAGCTGTAAAACCAAGACCAGTGTTATTCAGTAGAAAAGAGAAAACTCTAATTTCAGTGCTGCTTAATATTCTATGTGTAGATAGTCTAGAGTAATACATAATTATTATATTAATTTTGATGACAAAATCATAACTTAAAAGACATGCTAGATATGCTAACCTGTCATCCATAGATGTAGAAACTGAATAGAGTATATAATTGATGGGAGGTAAATATAGCAAATTAATTAATAACAACTCTAATACTTTTTATTACTGCTATACCAAACTTGGCAAGCCAAAGTCTTTGCTGTTTTAGTAGATTGCTTCAGGTGAACCATTCATGCCAAATCCACTATTGGTCCTGCAGCCCTCAGATTAATCTGACTTTGGAACAGAGTCTTATGATAGACAGGTAATGATGGTTTTCCACTGCTCATTTGAAAGAGAAATAGACTGTCTCTCTCTCTCTCTAACTTCAAACATACCTTTGTTTACTATGGCTTAAGATGGCTACATCTTAAACTGGATATAGAAAGTAAAGATTATGAAATTTAGGAATAGGATGTTTCCTCTGCTTTCCAACAGAAAACTCAATTCACATTTATATATATATATATATATTTTAAATAGCAGAAAACATATGAAAAACACAGAAAGCACATAACTTCTCAACTTTCAATGCTGAAAGGTAGAATAGTGAAACATAACATTGGATCATTATGAACTATTCCCGCAGCTCCCTATGGGAAATCAGCTGGCAGAAACTCAGAATTTAGAATGAAAAAGATCTGTTAAAGCACTTATTTATTGTTCTGAAAATAGCATTCTCCAGAAATGCATCAAAGTGATTTGTCCAGCTAATATCCATACTGAAATGAGGTATAAATACTGCAGGGAAGAGTGTTATAGTCAGTGGCACCATGGGGCTGTGTTGTTTTCCGGGAATCAAAGGTGGGTGTAACAGATCCGCAGCAAAAGTGTGCAGCTGAACCATGTGGAGATAGCTGTGTAAGAAGCCCCAGAAAAACACATATGCTTTGTGACACAAGCTCATCTCTGCCAGTAATAATGATTGCAATTATTTGCTTTCATATTTTTGCCTAATCAGTTTCTGACATGAATTACTGGAAGTACAGTGGCTCTTGTAACGGCTGAAGAAGAATACTAGTCCAGCTAAATTCACTCAAAGTGACTTTAGAGAATGTTTAATCTCTGGAGATATTTATCCCAGTTATAGCTTGGACAGAAGATCAAGACCATGAAAACAACTCATGGATGTTTTCGTAGTCAGTACTCTAGTCAGTGCCATTCAATTGGCCAGTGATACAAAACGTGAGGCCAAGCTGTTGATTAAATATCTACCTGAGAGGCACATGCTGTTCATTGAAATATTGATTGTTTTTTTTTTAAAAAAAATCCATTGCAAAGAAACCTAGAATAAATAAAAAAACTCTCTGGTGTCATTTCTGACCTCCATATTACACCAGCACTAATTTAATATTAGTGATCTCAGAAAAATATGCCTCAAGAAAGTATTATCACAGACCTCGACTGTCACTGTAGTATATGACTATATATCCGCTTCTTTCCTAAGTTGTGTGTTTTGTAATCCTGATACGAACAGCTTCTAATCAATTGGATATTGTGAATCTGGTACTTCAGAGTGCTTTAAGGTTTTTATATGAAAAGTGTTTAGAAATGAAGTTTGATTGATCAGTTACCAGACACGAATTCAAATTTTTGAAAAACAAACCTACTTACTTACATTTAAGTGCCACATAACTATTATATATTTGGCTAAATAAGAGCAATAAAGAATCCTAAAAGACTGTGACACTAATTTCCATGTTTGTTGCACCGTTTTAGCACTCTCATAAACCTGTAATAGCTTTAACAGAAATACGATCTGCAGCAACATATTTTATCTGCAATATTAAAATAGTAAAGACCAAACGGGCAAGATAGGTAAGTCTTTAAAATGTTTTCATTAGATCTTGCTGAAATGTTTGATCATTAATGCATTTCGCAATCCCTTTTTTTATTGAACCTATTTTGGCAGTTGGTGCATGTCACATTTATTTTTTGGACTCCAGCTGTGAGAGCTAGAGCTGCAGACCAACGACAGGGCCCATTACCGTGTCTCTGAGCCAGTCTCTTCAACAACCTGATGTTCGGCTTTTTGCCGAGCATGAGAATTTGCTTTCAATTAAAGGCAAACAAACAAAGAAAGCAGCTGCTTGTTCTAGAACAAGGAGTACCTTTTGGTCCACCTCCCTGGTGCAGGGTGGAGAAGAAAGAATTTAGTATGGACCCAAGTCTGGAGTTTGCTCTCAGATGCTGATCTCTGAGCCCATCCACAGGACAACTTGCCACAATAGTCCTGAGGGCTGGACTGGAGGAACTGCCTGCCCTTGTGGTATGGACTTTTCATAGCATTTCTGTTAGGGATGTGGAAACTATGAGCTCTCCAGCAATCTGCAGCTCAGTAGGGTAGAACATATCTCTTCTGCTCTGCTACCAGATTGCTTCCTCCCATGATAAAGTGGCCACACTAGGAGTTGTGTTGCCATTAGGATGCTCTACAGCAACCACTTGAAATCCCCCTTTTGAGAAGCAAAACAGCTTTAAAAATTGCTATAAGTCACACTTTTTCAGGCAATTATATTGACACACAAGGATGTTGTTTACCCTGCAGCATTGCAGCAATGTGGAGCCCTCAAAGGAACTGAAGTAGCCAAAAGTGGTATAAAATAGGATAGCGAAACTTCCTCTCCAAATGGCTGATCCCTAAAATTCTTTAGGGATGTATCCACAGCAGAAAACTTCTCAGGTGGTGGCAACCTCTAGGGACCGTATACTGTTCCAGCAAAAATTTGTGGTTTATGTCTAATTCAGAATTTTAGTAATCCATACTTTATCAATAAAAGTTCACTCTAGGAACAGTTTTACTTGAGGCCTGTTCCTGTAAAACCTCTGTGTGTGTCTCAAGCTCTCTTCTGGAATAGGATGTTTATGTGGAGAAAAGCACAAACTTAGCTGACTAAATGTGGTATGCTTATACCACGTTTAAAATTAAATCTGAATGTACAGATATGTACCATGTACATATTTGAAACGGTTTTACTGCCTGAAAGCCATTCTCAGCATTCGTTCCTTAATGCAGTCGTGTGGTTCTGTTACCTCTCTGAGAAAATTATTTTGCCTGAGAAACTGGGGTGCAATTTTCACCAACAGCTGCTGTAGTTACCACACAGGTGATAAACAGTCCACGTCTCTTCTAGGAGTGCATTAGCTATGAAGCAGCACATTACCAGTGTGCTGTAACAGCAAAGCACTTGCTAAGGATGTAGTAGCTTAGACTGGAAAAGATGAACGTTCACTGGTGCTCTGCTGGTCCCCAAAGGGCTGCCCAGGGTTTTTCTCAGTGCTGCCTGCCGGCCAGATATCTTACCTCTTCATATCCCACTCTGTCACGGTCGTGTCAGTAGAAATGGAGTATAATGTAAAAGTGACCTCAAGGCTTATCATTTTAAATGCAGTGGCACACTTATATTTATATATTCCTGCATTGCCAAAGCCCTTAAGTTGCCATAAAGACATTTAGACTAGAATAAATATCCCCACAAGTCAAATAAGCCAAACCAGTATAAAATATCTTGATGCCAGCATAATTGCATCTCTACTACTCCCAGTCTCGATAGAACACTTCCAAACAAATTATTTGTGCTGGTACAAGATCTGTGCACTCCCAGGCCTTATTTTCCAAATGACTTTGAGGGCAGGGCATTCTTTGAAGAACTGCAATGCACTGAAAAATCAATGTCAAGCTTAAAACAGGAAAGAGGAGACAAATAAACGTAAAATGTACGTGTAGCTTCCATAAGTGGTATCAGTCTGAAGAAGCAATCTTTAGCAGACTTATTATTAGCTGGTAAGCTATTGAATAGCATCTTTCTTACACAAGCCATTTTAACTACACTTAAGCTAAGCGAAAAACCAAAAAATAGGGGGAAAAAAAACCCCAGCTTACAAAGCTTCAAAGGGCAGATTTTCACTTCAGTAGTCATAATCATGAGTAACTGCAAATGTAAGATAATTCATACAGACAATCATTGCTCTGGAAAAAAGTACTAGCTTGAGTAAATGTGATTTGAAAATGTTTTCATTCACTTTGCTTCCATCCTACATTCAGTTCTCTGTTATAGGCAATACAACATAAGTGCTACAGTACAAGGCTTGTCTAGCAGAGTTATTTATTTTAAAATAACTCAGATCAAGTAGAGGCTCTTTAATCTGTAAGGCAAGTAGCTGAATCCTTCTTTGTTTACTTGATCGAGCTGCTTTTCCTCCTACGTGCTGTCTTCCTGAGTTGTTAAAATTCATTCACAGCTGGAAGTGCAATGGCCTTACCTGTGTTTAATTTATGCAGCAGTTTAAATAGTGCCATCATTGCAGGTGTGACCAGGCTTTTGTTGAGGCTTCTTAAAAAAATTTCTGATCTACCTGCTTGAATCTGTCAAGAGCCCATTTGTATGCATGCAGCTAATGTGCTAGAAATAAAAGCCGCAACCTGTCAAATAAACTCCTGCACCTGTATGAAGCGGTTAAATTGTTCCATCTACCATTATTCTCTGAGATCAAAGGGCCCTCACTGCGAGGGGCTCTGAAGAAATAAAGAAAATGATAGACCTACTTGTCCTTGAGCTAAAAAAGAAGGGGTGGGGGGAAGAAAGAAAAGTGGACTAGTTCAACTACCTGAAGGAGCTTTTGTTTGGCATGGGCACAACATGAGCGCATTCTTTCACATTAAGAACCAAGAGGAAGAAATTCATTCACCCTTATTATAGTGACGTAGCTGTGGCATTGATGTGTTTTTAACCTTGAATAATTGTTGTCTCTAAAGCTCCAAACAAGTTTTATCCTGTCCACAGGTCAGTTTTGTTACAAAGGCCAATTAGTGGTGCTACCTTAGCCTGCAGCAAAAAGCCAAGTAATGGTGGGGCATGCCCCATCCAGAGGTGATGAATAGCCTGTAGAGCTATAATTTGAGAAGGGGGGAGGGGGGCTTTGAAGCATTTACCTTACATGGAACTCCATTGTCACTGCAGGCTGTTTGATCTTTAAATAATTTACTTAATGATCTCACCATGGGAGCAATTGGCAGCGCAAGATTAGGTTGTAAGGGCCTAATGGACATGGGAAAACTTAAAATTACTAGAAGAGAGGTATGTGCATAACTAATTTTTTTTTTCTGTGTGGATGCATGATTTATATGGGGGGGAGCTATAATTTATAGTATTTGCTTGATGTGTTCTGGCAGAGGAAACAAGAAAAAAATCCTGCATTTGGTGAATGTTTCAGGGAATTTTAATCCTTACTCTTTTAATCTTTGCGGGTTTGTTTTGTTTTTCCTTAAAAAAAGACAACCCAGGGAAATTATTGTTTTATAATAGATTAATGGGTCAGCAATAAAAACCTTTGGCCACTGTGAATAGGCTGTTGTTAAAAGGTCATGGTTAGCATAATATTTCATTTTTGATAAATAAAGGGTTGGAAAGTCTGAGGCTGAAGCTTGTGAATGGAAAAAGTGTAGCATGACCCCTTTTACTCAGTAAATATTGTTGTAAAATAGGAATTATTAGCTCACTTTGTAATCATAGAGGAAAATTATGCTACTTTTTTGAGGAAATGGAATTTGGGATATACTACAGTGTCCTGAAGATATATATTATAACATTAGTCATCAATATACCCTTTAATTACTTGCAGATAGCAATTGTTGCTTTGCTGTGGTATTCCATTCATGTGTATAGGGAGCACTAAAAATTCAATAGGAGGATTAATAAGGCCCAAGTAGATATTTTAATACAAGCCATTATATAATCATTCAATATCTACCTTTGCAGATAGATATCCTTATGTGAAACCAAAAGCATGAGGAAGAGGTTAGAACCTATGTACACATCACATGTAATTTCTGAACCTTTCTATTGTACATAATTAAGGGCAAGCACTTGGATATATCTACATAAATACAGGTGAAATGTTGATATGTGTACAAATAGAAAGAACAAGAGCCTTATCTGCTTTGTACATGTGAATAGTTTTTTTTTTTTTTTTTTTTTTTTTTTTTAATTTTTACAAGATGAGCAGTTTCTGGCCCCATATCTTAAGGAAGTGACACAGTATCTTTTACTTGTTTTAATTCATATCTTTATTACTAAAGCTGATCCAATCTCTTTTGAGAAATTTTGAAACTTTATTTCTTCAGGGTTCCTGCACTTTCAATTGTTTTTTTTTTTTTCTTCTGTCTTGTCCTTCCTCTTCCAGATCTGAAGCTGAAAATAGGAAGAGGAGGAGAGCTCAAAAAATCTCAGTGGACTAAACAGCTAAAAGGTAACTTGCGAGGGTAGAAAAAAAAAAGTATCCTCAGCTTTTAAAAAAAAAAAGTATCAAAGAGACTAAATTTCCTTTAGAAAAGAGAGCATAGAGAGTTCCTAGAGAAGTGTTTTTAGCGGAAGACTATTGTCTAATGCATATGCCTTCACTGCAGATTTAAGTTGAGCTCTTATCAGTGTTTCCAGTCTCCATCTTTTCAATATACCAAAGCTATTATCCTCAGCCTATGTTTTCAACCCAGACTTCCTTGCTTATCCTAGTGTATACCAGATGTATTCCTTGAAGTCCAGGAATCACTGTAGGATCTTATCAAAACTGCTGCAATTTAAACATTGATGTTACAAGCCTGTAGTGCCTTTATACAGCTCATAAAAACTGCCTTTCTCACTACTCAGTTCCCACTTTATCTCTCTTTCTGCTTAGTCAGTTCTCATTCATTTCCTAGACTTTAAAAGTAGATTTCCAATGTTTAAATTTTTGATAAGCATTTCTATCTCTTATTCCTCACAGTCTATTCAACTTCTAAGCAACTTGGTTAACTTTATTCAATCACAGCAAGAACTTGCTTTCTAGGACATATTGTATCCTGCTAACTGGAGAATCACATCAGAAAGTCATCCTTTCTGGTTTGAGCTTAGCAAGTACCATGAGTCTGGAAATGCAATTAAAACAGAGGAGACCTTGATGGCAGCATCTCTGGAATGTGTTGCTAAGAAAAAGTTAAAATCTTCAAGACTTAAGATGCCAAGGGCAAATCTGACAGTCCCTATCTACTTGCTTCTATCATGAGAGGTTTGATTTTACGAACTTTCTGGTAGAGCTTTTGGTTGACCCTTCATCTTTCATGATTTTTTGGTGAAAAATATTCTGAAAGAGATATTGGTAGAGTTGGGGAGATCTCAGCAACTGTGAAATTATAGGACTTAGAACAGGTCTGTTAGTACAGGCGTCTCCCAGAAATGGACCTATTTCAGGTGAGTTTGGAGAAAAAGAAATAAATATTGGAACTGATGCCATAGCTGAGTTAAGTGGTAAAAGTAATCTCTGTTATTTTTAGGAGAAAAATCAGAGTACAGATATAAGTATATTTTAGACTGTTGACTAACTTCTGTCATTGGCACTGGAAAATGGTATTTAGGTATGACAGAGTTGCCTTTTTCTTAGTTGTAGCCTCAATTGGTAGTCTAAACATGCCGATTTTATGGTTTCGCTCTTCCATTTCAGCCATTACTTGTTTGATCTAAGGTAGAGTGCAAGCTAGGGAAAAAATAAAGCTACAATTAACAGTTTATCAAAAGTAACACTTAATGGATTAGTACTAATGAACTGATGCAAATCTGGAACTACAAATTTAGCAAATATGAACATATAATTATTAAATTTACTTATGACTCTCTAAAGTATTCAAATGAAATATGATGTTAGATCACTTTTCTTAGGCTGCTCTGATATACCAAGATTATTATTACCTCAGTGTTCCTGTCCCACTCTCCCAAGAATGCCACCAAACTTTTCTCTTTTAAAAGAACTAAGCAGATGTGAAATATTTACAATGTTCTGTGAGCAATGGGTAGGTATACTGAGATGAAAGAAATGCTTGTGAGGAAGAAAAAGGAACTTTAACTTAAATGAAAGGAATGGTCCAAGAAACAACTATTCCTGCCTCATGTGAGGTCATGAGAATGGTTAGAATTTAATTTTTCTGGAAGTAGATAAAAATATTACCATTTGTGCTGCTGTGACATGACCAAATTAATGAATACAAAACAAATACGCCTTTTCATTGATGAAGGAAAAGCAGGAAAAAAAGAGGAGAGAACAAATGCATCAGAGTGCCCCCAAACATATCGAAATAGTGAGGGAGCAGCAGCAAAGGCAGTAGAAGAGGATGTGGGCCAGCTGCTGCATTTTTAAGAGATAAGGGGCTGCTTACAACAGCACAAAAGCAAGCCCCAGCACCCAGAGTTGGAGCAGTTCACTAGTGGATATATATCTTGGAAATAGCTGAAGCAGACAGAAGTCTGCTCCATATAGATCCTATATTTCATTGCTGGACTGAAAAATTAACAGAGGTGCCTAGGAAGAATGGACACCTTCCAGCAGAGCACACAGCAGAATGGTCCATAGAGTATCACAGGTTTGGGAAGGCACCTGAAATGTAGTACATCAAAAACATGCATCAAAACTACAATACACTGCACTGGGTACAACACAAAAAGTCAAGCAGAAGCTCAGCTATCCCTCCTCCGCTTTACTCTTGAATATTTCTATATAGTCATTTGCTGCCAGTGTATATGAAAGGGTTGAGAAGACTGTCCTGTTTCAGTGCCAGTAGAGTAGAAGTCCTCCTGCACTGCCAGAAGGTTTCAAGTGAAAAATACAAGGCAGATTTGCATCCTCCAGTGCTCCTTCTTTCTAGACCTTTTTTTTTTTTGATATCTGATTCAGGCACTGTGGAGGAAATGACCCTATATACGTCCTGAATATAAATCTAGGATACAAACCTGTGAAAGGTTGTTCTAAGTTTCAGTAAGTTTAGGTAATTTATGGGGAAAAATGATGAAAAAGATTAGATTAAAAAAGATGCTTTCAGAGAATATGTTTTTTAACCTGTCCATTCACTGACATTCCAAAAATTCCCAATAATATAGACAATTCAGGCCAATCCACTTCTTTATTCTCCAGGGAGGAATCTTGAATGCATTGCCATGATATGTATGTATACTAGACTACAAGGGAAGAAACACAAGCACTTGACGATACTATACTGGGACACTCAGATGTGCATAAACTGATAAACTCTTCTCAAAGCATGTAGGAGTTGTGCAAGGTTATGTGTAGCTGCCAAGCTTTGTATGGAGCTGGGTGACATTTTATTCAGATTAGTTAATGAGATGTTTGCCTATGTGCAAAAAATGTGTTCATGGTAAACTGCCTCTTTAAATAGTTGTGTGGTTGTAGTAATAATGAGAGGCATCACAGACACCCTTGATGACTGATACCCTCAGAGTTTTGAAAGAGGGCAGTCTGGTAAGCTTAACAAACACTAACAAACTCTGACAGCATACCTGGGGTGGAAGATTTCCTCCAGGGGCAAGAAGGGTAGATCAGACTCAATAGATCAGCCACCATTTGGCCTCTTCACTGAATCTGCCAATTAGTACAGAGCATTATGGCATGTTTGTGTTGTGGCAGCTAGAGAAAGAGATCTGCCAAACTCATTCTATACAGAACCCCAAACATCCATTAAATGCAAGATGCTTTTCATCCTGATGAGTTGGCTTCAGTTCAAACTAATGGCCAACTGATGAGAAAGTTCATTAACTCTGAAGCATTCAGTCCCTCAGGAGGTATAAACTAAAAAGTGGGGTCCTACAGATATACACAACATAACAAAAATGATGTTAAAATATTGAAATTACAAAGCCAAACACTTTAACGATAGGAAATGGGAGAATTAAATTTACTCCTAAAATTTCATGTTGTCTCCTTTTGCACATGCATTATAATGCAGTCTTTAATTACATCCTGTCATTTTTACTTTTTCCCATGTGTATCCGGAGGCCACAAATACTCTTCCATTGAATGTGATGAAGTGACTGACATGCGCTCTGTCACGTTACAGATCCAGGTGCTTCTATTGCTGGATGTCTGGTTTATGTTATCAGTGCAATAGATGCTGCATGAAAACTGAAGATACACAGTTAGATAGATAGATAGCTCTGTGACTCCCATTAAAATTAAGGGTTTTTACTGCAGACATCCACAAACAACAAAAAGAAAGCCTGTGAATGTGTAATGCTTTCTCACACTTCTTTTCACATACTCTAAGTGTTTATTCTTATCAGATACTGGGGAGCACTTGCATTTCAGATGAGTTTTTCCAGTGCTGTATGTCCATGTGTTTTGGAGTGCCATTGCTGAGTATATCTGAAAGAACGTAGTGGAGAAACCAGAATCCTAAAAATTACCATTTATTTGGAATATCTTTATCTATTAGGTAACATAAAGCTCTAATGGTGAAAAGTCTAAAAGTGAGGCATGATGTAGAGTCTGATGACCATGGAAGATCTCTGAAGTTGGCTTCTGATAGCCATCACAAATTGAGGAGTTTAAGCCTTTTCATCGCAATATGGTTGAATGCATACATAAGAGTGCATTTCTGTGAGCAAAGGAGCGCACATATAGAGACACAGGAGTATAAGGTAGAGTAAGATGCTGCTGTGTAAAAGGTAAACGAGAATTCATGGTAGCTGCAAGTGCAAAGTCCAGTTCCCTCTTACACTGTCAGAACTAGTGTGGCATGCATGGGATTATCCATTCATAGCTGTCGTGTAACATGGCAACAATAGACGATCATAAATTAAAAAAAAATCTACACAGACAGCGGATATTGCTACAATTCTGTGCTTAGTCTCTGCTGTATCTCTGCTTAGCTTCATCGGGTCATCAGGGAGTTTCAGGGCTTGAACAAAGCAGCACTGCGTTAGAGAACTTCCCTTGATCAACCAGCACTCCCAAACACCATCCCTTAGTGCTAAGTTCAAGACAAAATAAGTTCTTTCTGCTACAAGGTGGATCTAAGTGTCAAGTGTTGCTTAATTGTAATGCAAGGACAATGTGCACAACCTCTCGGGGCACAGACAGCACAGCAGCCAGCATCCATGCATTTAAGCCACAGGAAAAAACATAAGAAAAGAAGAATGAGATGCAAAAGCCTCCTTTTTCATCAAGCTGTACAGCCACCCCAAGCCACCTCGTGGCCTCCCCACAGCTCAGTGAATGCCTATCCTAGGTCATGCTTATTCCAATAAAATCTCTCATCTTCACCATCTCCTGATACAAATTCCACACATGTATTTCTAAAGTCCTAAAAACTTTAACTGAAATACAGATTAAACTGCTCACTTCACAGACTGTTCTCTCAGCCATGCAAATATGCCAGTCCTTGATTTTGATTCGTCTCCTTTGCTATTTTAATCCGTATGCATTTTTTTTGCAATATCAGTGAACTTGTTTTCATGTGTTAGTTACACAAACACAAGAGAAGTATAATCCTGAAAGTCATCAGACATTTTAAAGCTTTATCTGCAAGCTTTAAGGTGTGTCTGTAGAGTTTATTGAGGAAAGAGGAGGATAATTATAAATCATAGGAGATTATCTCTTTCTATCATTAAGGTCTATCCAATATAATAAGGATTTTGTTAAGTGCAACATATGTGATATTTTCAAATTAAGGCTTATATATATATTTGCCAATTGTCTATAAAAGAATTAGTAATTTCTGGCTTTTATTTCTCTGAAATTATTTCTTTTATTTTTAAAATGTATTTCTGAAGATATATATTTTTAAGTTAACAAAAACTTGACAGATTAATGAGACAAGTATTCACTGATTCAGGTGTTTACAGAGGGGTCACTGATATGGCACTATCCTGCATGAATTATGATGATGGTGCTCTATTTTCTTCTCTCCACCCTGATCTGATCAAGGCCTGTGAGAGACCGATTTTCTATAGCTCAACTTTTTTTTTTTTTTTTTTTTTTTAACATCTTCATCTAGATCTCTAAGCAATGAATTTTTCCCTTTTATCTTGTTCAATGTAAGAGATAAAGCACCTAGATGAAGTGCACCAGTTGTGCACCATGTTTATTGTGACTGTTTAATCTGAACTTTTATATTGATGTAAGAATTGGTGCAGCATGGGATGTACCCTCTTGTGGGCAAAGAGAATTTTACAATCTTCTCTGATATATGCAGTCTCCAGCTTGGTTTCTTTTGGAGATGTCTTTGTGATAAAAACAAAAAAACAAACAAATATAAGGGCTGATGACAGGATTTTGACACTTTGATGTACACAATTGGCTATCTGTTGAGCATCTAAAGAGGAGTCCATTAAAAAGCCTAAAAGCTGTGACACGCAACACTGCAAGAGCTAAGACTTAGCTGGATACTTGGCTACTGGTCAAAAGCTTTTAGACATTTTATGGGGAAGACACTTATAAAATAAGGGACAAACAGCAACAGGAAGGCGCTAAAGTGGCTTCAGCTCCTCTATTATTCCTCTCTCCTGCCAGCCATGCCCTACTGGTTTTCTGTATCCCCACAGTCCTGTGGAGCACAAAATCAGCCCATCAGCCAGATTTATCCATTATGTGGAGTCTGTAAGTGTGACCAAACCATTGTAGTGTGGGGCAACGGGGTCTGGATGCATTTCCCTGTTGGCTGCCAGGCACGTAGAGAGCCCTGGTCCCATCAGGCAGCACGGAGCAGGGAAGTGCTCTCTGTCCTGGGACCCAGCCCTGGGAGATGGTCCTCTGTCGCTGATGAGCAAGAGGTGGTGCAGTTGGTGCAATTCTGTTTTCCAACATCTAATAACCTGCTCTCCTAGATTAAATCATGGAATTAATACTATTTCCAAACTGTTCTTCTAATTTGCATTAGAACTATTTATCATTTTATTTTTAAGCTGCTAAACACCATGATCTTGAATGAGCTAGATCTCCTTGATTGAAGGTTCTTTGCTACATATTAAAATATTTAGCTTCATTTCACCATTTTTGTACTAAAAGTTAAGATTGTAAGGTAAATAGCTATGGAATATTAAACATGTTTACTGAAACACCATTATAAATGTTTTCATTAATTTAAATTTATGCTGATGTTATCTTGATTGAACTAAATAAAAACAACTCCAACAAGGTACTTTTAGCTGAACAAGTTTAAACTAAATAGAAATAATATCAGATCTGTACATTTTAGCAACTCCTTCTCTTTTAAAACTGTTTGCCTCTTACATAGCTAAAAATTGACTGGATCACAGAACGGATGAAATTGGAAGGCACCTTTGCAGATTGTCTAGTGCAACCCACTGCTCAGAGCAAGGTCAACCACAGCAGTTTGCTCAGGACATACTGTGTTTCACTTTATACTCATTGCCTCTTGTCCTGTCACTGGACATCACTGAGGAGAGTCTGTCTCTATTGAGGGATCATTTCCCTCGACTTAATGCAGTCCAGGATACCATTGGTCTTCTTGGCCACGAGCTGGCTCATGGTTAACTTGCTGTCCACCTGAACCTGAGTCCCTCTCTGAAAAGCTGCTTTCCAGCCAGTCACCCCCTAGTCTGTACTGGTGCATGGGATTATTCCTCCTGAGAGCAGAAGTTTACACTGGCCTTAGTTGAACTTCATTTTGTTCCTCTCTCCCCAGCCTGTCGAGGTCCCTCTGAATGGCAGCACAATACTGGTGTATCAGCCACTTCTCCCAGTTTTGTGTCATCTACAAATCTCACTTACTGAGGGTGCACTCTGTCCCATTATGGAGGTCGTTAATGAAGATGACTCAGTGTCGACCCCTGGGGTACAACACTAGTGACTGGCTTCTGTGCCGTTGATCACAACCCTTGGAGCCCACAGTTCAAAGTTTTCAGTCCTCCTCACTGTCCACTTACTTAATTCTTACTTGGTTGGTCTGTCGATTAGGATGTTAGAGGAAATATATGTTGAAAGTCTTACTAAAGTCAAGATAAACAACACTGCTCTTCCCTCAGCCACATTGACATCAGTTTTATGAAACGGTTGCAAAATTCAAATATTTATATGCTAGGAAGTACATACATTTAAGCAATGCAGACTGGTCAAGTGCTGGAAAATAAGAAACTCGATTAAAAAAAAAAACAGACTATAGGGATCTCAATTTGGACACTCAAAATCAGAGACTGTTTCCTACATGAATATCTCCTTAGTTCAGTTCCTTAATTGTAAAATGGGAAAAAGTCAACTTGCCTCACAGAAAAACTGTGAGATAAATTCACTGATGTTTGTGAAGCACTTGAATATTATAGAGATGGGTATAATAAAAAAGAAAAACACCAGAATATTAACAATTTGATATGCAGAGCAGACAGTGCAATAAATATGCCACAAGGTCAAATGTTCAACAGAAATGAAACGTAATATTGAATAGTCACTTACTAAGTGAGTCCATTCCTTGTCCTGGATGAGACAGAAATGCAGTGGAAAAAAGAATAAATCGGTAAAGATTATGTTACATCTTATACATTAAAGGGTTTACAAAAGAGGATTACACAAGAATCTCCCAAATTTGAATATTTAACTTGGTAGCCTTCATGCTCTTTTATGTATAAATAATATTTATTCTGTGTACATTAGCACATATAAATGTAGCTGCATTCTTAAAAAGACTGCTGTTAATAAAAACAGGATCATGTTAATAAACTGTAAACTCTCTATGTGTCTGTGATGTTTCTAGGAAATGTTAGGTTTAGAGGCGTTTTATTTTCTGCTCTACATTGTGCATCTGATGTCATTTAAATACATAAGAGCCCTATTGTTCTGTCATTTATGCCCCGTGCACTTCTGCTTTTAGCATGATTAAACAAAAGAGACACATAGCAAAGCTCTCTCGTTTGAATAATGCAACATCAATATTTTACATCTTGGGCTGCATTTCAATTTTTAACTCAGCAAGGTGAACACTTGAAAACAAAGCAGCCAATGTTTGCAAAAGTGTCAATTAAGTTACATTCACCTCTTTTCCAAAAGAGATAGGTGTTTCAAAAAAATACATGTTTTTGAGTGGTTTTCATCTGTCATAAACCAGTTCTCCAACTGACGTCCTTATTCTCTAGTAGCATAACACAAGCGCTAATGCATTTACATGGCACTTCTATTCTAAATACTTTCTGTGTGCTTCTACAATGGATAGGCTGTGATTTTACCTCCTAAAGAGGAGTAGTAACATCTTTGATGGACACATCTGGTAGCCCCAAGAACACCGCACATCCTAGCAGGAAGATTCATCTAAACTTTAGTCAAAGTACAAAGTATAACTGCTCATGTTTGGGTTGGATCAGCTTGCAGGAGCTAATTGTTTTTGGATCTTCAGTCTTCAGGAGATAATATGCTTTGGATCTTCAGTAACAGCCATATTTAGCACCTGGGTTGTACACTTACTTTCTCTTCCTTCATTGGAATCATCTTCATTGCATGTGTGGCTGTTGTGAAGATATTTCTGACAATCATTTCACTAAGCAATGACCCAAGCCCTCCATCTCAGCAAGAGGTCTCTTCTGCTGAGCAGGATGCAGCTCCTTTGTGCTCTGTTATACTCCTTCGGAGGAGTTCCTTCCATGGATCCAGAAAATTTTCCCAAAGTATGTACGTGTGGCTGGGGTTAGCATGGCAGCAGCCCCTTTTCTGCTAGACTCACCCATCTTCTCCCGAAATAAATGCTGACAGCTGCATGCTGGTCTCCCGCACTGCAGTTGTTGCAGCCTTAGATCAGACTTGTGGGCTGATGGATGTATACCAAAAAGTCAAAATAGAGTTTCACCGAAATCAATGGCGCTGTGATAAAAAAAGATAATCTCCCCAAATACTCAAATCTCAAACACACAGTTACAGCCAGTCTGGCTTCATTTCGAGAAGTTCCAGCAACTCCTGTCAGGTGCATACTTTTATGTAAGCATGACTAAAAGGATACACCCTATAACATAACACCATTCTGCCATTGTTTTGCCTCAGAGACCTGTAGCACTACAGCCTGCAGTCAGCAGATTAGATACTGAATGCCAGGGCATTAGATGATCACATCTTTATGACCTGCCTTAAAAACAGATAATGCTCCTGTTAAGTCACTGGTCACCAAGCATTATCTATTTATTCTTGTATTTTTCAGTCCTTATGGAGTACAATAAACTAATGCTATTTCTGGATGTTGGGTCATTTCTTTAATTTACTCTAGTACTTTATGTAGAAAGTTGTGATTTTAATACTCCTTCCAAAGTAAAGGCTACAAAGGGCCTACCTAACTGATAAGTAGGTGCTCCTTTTTTTTTTTTTTTTTTTTTTTTTTTTTTTTTTTTTAAGCTAAAGCTTAAAAAGGAGAAATCACAACTCAGAAATTGCTGATATAGTTTATAGGGACTAAAATCAGACTGTGTCTGACTATGTAATATCCAATTAAGCCTATTTATTTAATAACCTGAGCCTTTCAGCCAGTTATTTTTACCACTGCCATATAGCAGCTAAAATTTGGAACCAAGTAGTCTCAGTATTTAGTATGCAGCATATAGCATATAGTATACAGGTTATGTTATTCAGACACATTTATTCTTTATGTCAGAGAAGATAATGCTGATTTCCGGCATATATATACACTAAATCCCACTGATCTCAGCAGGATCGTTGCTGCAAGAACTTGTAGGCATAGTTTAGTGCGAGTAAGAAGCTTCCAAAAGGAAAAATAAATTAAAAATAGTACAGACTTTTAACACATTCAATGTACATATTTCAGTTTAGCTTAGGTCAGTTGGTACTGCAGGATTTTAGGTCCTATATAATGACTTTTAAGAGAGATTCACAGAGTATCATAGAAACTCATGAAATTCCCTTTTGTTGTCCGGGATCAACTGCCTTTTTTGTTTCTTTTGTGGAGTTAACAGTAAAATAGTGACAAATACTCAAATATAAAATATATGTAACCCTAACTTGTCAAATAAGTCTGTTTCTTTCTGCCTACCTGCCGTGAGGCATTATCTTGATAAATATGTATATATATCAGAGGCTGTATTTTATTACAGTTGCTTCTATTGTCAAAATCTTTTACATTACACAGTCAGAAATCCTTGAAGTTAAACGTCCAGGCTTTTGAAACTTAAAATAAAAGATGTTTAAATACTTTTCCATTTATTGAAGTGTTTTAACACCTCTCATATTACTCAGAGAAATGAATTGCTTGAGAATGAGGTTAATGCTCTACCAAAAAATTGCTTTTTAAAACCCTATAAGAGGGGTCAAAGACCAGGAAATGCTCTCACTATAATTCTCATTTTCAGCTGAATTGGCCATGGCAACTGCACTAAGAATGCAAGTTTGAATTTCATTATGTTCCAGAAACCTGTAACTTTGCATCATAATGACTCATGCGATAACAGAAGGAAATTGCAAGCATTTTTGATGTAGCATACTTTAATTTATAATTTAATAAAGTAGTATTTTAAGTTAAGTAGTTACTTTCAAATACAACAAAAAATGTTCATTTGATAGCTGCTAAATGCATCCCTTTACATTTTACCTGTAAAATGCTCTGTGTTTGGTGACAGGTTAAATGTATACTATACACAGGGAGCCAACATTTGTCTTTGTAATACCGCAGCAGCCATAGCAATTTTAGCAGCATTCTTATTATTTTAAACCGTCTCCATTGTCTTCTAAAGACCATAATTAGAAGCTGAAAACTTAAGGCAACCAAACTCAATAAGCTCTCATTATGAACAAAATATTCTACTGTTGCTCAACAAGTGACCGCATGTAGCCCAACATGATAATGCATTTTTCCTCAATTATGTCTCCATAGATCCAATATTAAGTTTTTTCTCAAGCAAAACTTTCATTAATTGCCATGGAAGTTTTGCCCCAGTGAGTACAAGAACACTGCCCTTTTAAGTACTTCCATTACTCAGCCATAATTCTCTTTACTCTCTCAATGCTTCTTTTACCTAGCTTTTTGTTCTGATGGATTGAAAGAATACACTTATTTTCCTGAGAAAATGATGAGGAGCACCTTTTTAGTTGTCTTACAAGTGACATAAGCCACTTGCTGAAAAACTGTTCAAGGTTGGGAGAATGAAGATGAGGCAAAACCTTATGATTGTGTGGAGCAAAACTAACAACTCTGGCATGTTTTGACACCCAGGCTAGCACACTAAGACTTCCCAAGCACATTTACAGTATTAGTAATGCTATAGGTGGACCTACTACACATCTACTTTTAGCAGAACCTTGATTTAATGTATCTCTTAAATTTTAAAGCAGGAAACGTTTCAAAGGCTGAGCTTTTCCCCTGAGAAAGCTGTGCCACCACTGCTGCACAGCTGCTCCTCTAACCACAACCTTGGAATAGCCTTCTGCTATTTCCAGCTCGGTGTGGTTTTCAGCAGTCTTCATTTGGCTGGAACACTCCCAGGCTCTTGCAGCTGGTCTTCAGCAACCTATTATCTCAGCCAGATAAATGACAGTGAGAAAAACAGAACTTAATTTTACCCAGAAATGTTGCAAACAAGTTATATGTTTATTAAAACTAGCTGAGATTTGTAGCAGGTGTATCGTGCAAGGAATGGAAAACAGCTTTAGTTGGATCTGAAGAGGTCAGATGGGATGAAGTGCCACGTCAAAACATTCTCTCCATTACACATGCCTGGGAATGGTTTTAACCTCTAGTCCTGTCATCCACAGCTACATGTTTTGCTGAGAACATATACTCTATATCACATGTGTCCCTAACAGCTTTTAATTCCAGGCCTAACAGTTAAACCAAATGTTTGGATATCCAGAGCTAAAGGAGGCGAACGTGACTGACTTTCCTGTCAAATGCAGCCTCCAAAAGAGGAGTTAGACTGCGTCTAACATGCCTGACCAGGCAGTCTCTTTTAGGGAACTCCAATATCTCCTTCTTGAGTTGTGGACTCAGAGAATTTCCTGAAGTTAAAAAGTAAAAAGAGCACATTCCAGCCTGATAGGTGCAAACTGTTTTCCCAGTCTGGTGAGTTTCATCTGTAAAAAGTGTCTCAGAGTCCCCCTGATCTCCCAGTGACACAGCACACATGCTGCCTGAAAGTAATGAAGGGCCAGTCCTGCTGGGCCAGACCTGGAGGTCTTAGAAAGGAGGGGGCGAGTGATTACAGCTCCCGAATCTCCTCCAAAAAGCAGCTACAGGTGTTCAGTGGGTTTCTTTCTTTCAGAAAGTGTGAGGTTCATATAATCTGTGGCTGCTTAGAAGACACTGTATCTGGTGTATCAGGTGGTCTGAAACTAGCTTCCCTGAGGGTCCTCTGTCTCCCCAAGGGGCACTGTGTGGTCAAAGCGATGCTTTCTTCTTAGAGCGACATGATTTCCAGCCAGACATTCTTCAGAAGAGCCTCACATCACTGGAATAGACTCCCGTGGCAGCACAGCACAAATTCTCTTACACTCAAGGTACACTGTCAGGAGCACTGATTTTTGAGATTAGCCTAAGGGTTAATGTAGGATAAAGCTTATCTGTATTAAGAGATATTGTCAGGCAAGGACAATTACCTGAAATTTGTATGTGGTTTGGTAATGTCAGAAATGTGTTAGGTTTTCAGATCTTGTGCATGGGCATTTTCATTAGTATATACTAAGGTTATGAATATCAGTATTGCTTAAAGTTAGATTAATACAACATATCACTTCCTGGAGATTTGTAGAAAAAAATGACGCCCTTTAGCAAATTCACGGATAATCTGGTTCTGATTTGCCACAGAGCATGAAAGCAAGCCCAGCTCTTGTGCTTTCAATCTTCATTGTGCAGATATTTCTATTTTTCAATTTTTCTTTCAAAATACCTTTATCCTTTGGAAACAGAACAGATAAAGAAGAAGTAGCTGATGTTTGTGCTTTTCTCTTTTTGACTTGGTCTTTGAGAATGTCAGAAGGAACAATAAGGCACTATGACTGCACGTGAAACGATGAAAGCGAGCCACCAGGCAGGGTGGCTTAGCATTTTCTGTGGGAAACTGTAAGTAGATGTATCTAATAGGCTTCTGATTTGCAACTATTCTCTGGCCTTGTTGTATTTGTTAAGTGCTGAAAAGAAAAAAGCTAGCCGGAAAATCAAAGGCACAAAGATATTTTGTAAAGTGGCAATATCTAAAAGCCTGATGTTGTAAATGTTCAGAGTTTGGAGCTCCCTTTGAAGTGACATGGAATGTGTATGATACCTGCCTATTCATTTAGGTACTGATAAGGTCCTAATTAGCACAGTACTCTGAGCACCTCCCATATAGTGAAGTATAGAAATAACCATGGCTTTTACTTCCTTCCTTCACGGCTGTAACAGAAACAGCTTTCTGGGCTTATATTTTCTTATCAGTGTGTGTGTGCTCGGTGTATTTGTAAATAACTTGCTAAGCAAAAAACAGTCAAAGAAATAAGTTCTGTTTTCATTCCCAATAAGTGGTCTATTCAGTCGTCATTTGAGTCACTTGAGAGAGTGAGTTCTGTGGTCTTAGGTCAAGCTCTGCTTACAAGTGTGGCCTGCAGGATAACATTTTCCTTGTTTCAGTGCAACATAGCTGTCATAGCAAGACATGATTGTTTCTCCTTCGATGATCTGGAGATCAGATCCTTAAATCCTAAAAAATGACTTCAATAGAAATATTCCAGTGCACAGAAGAAGTGCCTCCAGAAAACGAAACTGCAGGATCAGGCCCTTCAATTAAAAAAAATGACATTTAATATGGACAGACAAAGGCACAAGAGAAGAACACACTGACTCTCTGTACACCTGGAGGAGGGATAGTAGTACAAAACAAGCTTTTCTTTAACCACAACGGCAATCTTCTAACAGCAGCACCCACTCAAAAGCATAGAACTCAGAGGTTGATAATCATCTTTCTGTTCAGGTTATTGCATGCAATTTTTCACATTCATTCAGTTTTCTTCATACAGCTCTTAGTAAAGTAACTCCCTTAACAATAAAAGCTTTTATGGCAGCCCATTACACAGGAGAACTAACCACTCCTAGTTTTTTTATTGGCTTCTTGGAATATTTATAGCAGTCTTTGTTCTCTTTGCAAGCTTATGCATCTGGGTGTGTATGGAGATTTTTCTTTTTTTGGCGATTGGGTATGATGGAGAAGTATATATATTTTTACATCTGTAAGGCTTTAAAGTTTTATATTTGTTTTCCTCTATATATTATTATTGGCACCAAAGTCAACATTTCCCCTGCTTGCCGTTGTTTAGCACTTCAGAATATTCACTGCTGGAGAATTTTCTTTCCAAGCTGTCTGACATAAAACTTTATTTGCCACCATGCTACTCATTCCTGATAAACTGGTTACACTGTACACAGAGAGATGTCTTGATATTTGGCTCCATGCTCACAAAGCAAAGAATTTGCTTGGTTTCTGAACAAACAGATTAAATTTCCACTTCAAGAATTTGATAGAAAAATCTCACATTAACACAATAGATTGGCATTCTTGTAGGAATTAGCTCAGCAGTCACTGAAACTATCATGATGACTTGTTTTTATATAGCATTTTGGATCCAAAAGAAAAAAATGGCCCAAAACAGGATCTGTTCCTGAATACCTCCATCTTCTTTTTTACATTGTTTCTTTAATATTTTTCTCTGTTATTCATACACAACCTATTCTTGTTTACACCATATTAGCAAAACTCATGTGGAATACTTGAATAGATGGGGAAATTCAGAAAGTCAGGCATCTATGCTTCATTAAAGAAAAGTAAAGATACAAATTGTTAATATGAAGTTAATTTTTTGCAGAAGTAGAAGGATGCATTAATAAATGCATTTTTCCATGGTACCTTCCATAAAGAACTATACCACCATACCTTTGTAGTATGAAGTATAACTCACTATAGCTTTGCTGCTGTTGGAATACCACTAAGTAGATGGAATCTTAATTTTTATTAATAATAAGAAGCAAGTTTTGATCCTGGATAACATACAAGCTTTATTTCACTGTGCTGACCTGACATAATGACTTTAAATAGTTTTATTAGGTAGGTATAGCCTCCTTAGTGTGGGGCTATAAGAATACCTCATCCCACTAGTCTTTCTTTATAGAGGAACAGCTATTGTGCTGTCATTAAATCCAGATTTGGGGATGCTCTGCTGATATAGTTAGGGTAGTCCTGTTCCCTCCTATAGATGAAGATTATAGACCATTTCTTGGGCTCATTCTTCCCTCCTTCACATCTTCTGTTCCCTGGGAAGCGTCATCAGCCTTTAAGTGACACTGGTGATCTATAGGCTCTAGAAGCGCTTTGGTCCTGCATGCTTGCATGTGAAACAGATCTCATATAGCCCTATAGGATGGTGGAGGGAGAGGGATCAGGTATGGTGGCTGGCTCCTTGCCTGGGGCTTATCTAGGAGAAAAAATTTCTATAATCTCCATTTTCTTTTCCCCAACATGGCACTGACACATACTTACACTGGCAACATAAAGTTGCAATGGGAATTCAAATAGTACTAATATTATGGCAAGATAAGTAGAAACAGAGACTCATACAAGAGCTGAAGCCCTCTTGGCTCCCTAGCAAATCTTCGCCTGGGAAAGAATCAGTGAGAAGGCAGGACTGCACATTTTGAAGCATCCGGATCAGCTGAGAGGTGAAAAGAACAGGAAAAATCAGAGCAAATATAAGGAGAAGGAACTCAACACAGCGATAAATGCTAAACTGGGCCTGACTGCACTAGTCTCCCAGTGTTGAAGCTGGCCCTAGACATAAAAGGAGGTGAAGTCTGAAAGAAATGGTGAGCAAAGACCAAGCACCTTCACCGCCTGCACAGAGCACCTCGCAAAGAGCAGCCACCACCTCTGCCAAGGGGAGTTGTCATCACTTTGGGGAACTGCAATTAGCACAGATCTACTCCATCCTCCAAGGTTATACCTGCCATGGAAAACTTCTTTTCCCTGTTCCTAGGCTCAAATCAGTTAGAAAGGGTGTCAACCAAGCTTCAGCAACATATGACAGCTACCACCATTTAGCTATCGAAAAGGGGCACCGAACGGACGTAGCTTTGGTGGCATAAATCATGTGGCAATGGACAAAGGCCACAGGCTTTTGTTACTTCACCACAGTTTTTGTTTGCAAACTACCCTGACTTCTGTCCTCAGCTTTGTTGGAGTGCTTGACACATCATAACCGTGTCTCCATATGCAACTGGTAGGAAAAGCTGTGAAAACCCATAGGAATGTGTCCCACGGGGATGAATCTTGTCCCTACTCTTTTCCAGTAAATACAGAGACCACAGGCCGTAAAGAGATATGACAGACCTTTCTGGAAGCAACCTGCCAATTACATCTTGCAGGATTGTGGTAATATAACGCATTGCATATGAGCAGTGACCACCTGTGTGAAGTACTTGGAAGGACATAAGCCATACATAGCTGACACAGGAAAAATAGAAAGTAGGAACCATGGCAAGCTATTTCTTCTCCAAAATACCAGGTTATGTCAGGTCCTTGATCCTAATGTTCAAAATCTTTATCAGGTGAGTTGTTAGCTGTGCTTGTCTGAGACACTACAGCTCAGAGCAAAAAGGGTGAAGCATTTTTGCATGGCTTAAAGACCAAAAGGTTGCAGTTATAGAGTAACTTTCTGGGATGATGGACCTGTTGAAACTTTCAGCCATAATCAAAATGAGGAGTGATAGTGAAAATTAAAACAAACAGAGAAAAGGAATTATCTTTTTTCAGGCTTTCCCTTTATCAGGACAGTTATAATGACATTTGTGAAGGACTCACAGGGACTCCATGAAGTCTTCTAGTGTCTCCCATTTGATGATCTAGTTTATGCAGACAGCATCTGCATCTTCTAGCAATGATGCCTATATAGAATAGCTAGGGAGTCCAAACCAGAAACCAGAACAGGCAACTTGGCTTTAGGAGGCACAGCCATCTCCTTTAGCCTCCCCTTTCAAGCATTCAGAAAGAACCTTATGAACAAAACCTTAGTTTGGATATGAGCGTACAAATCAACTACAGGCATTTTCATGATACCAGTGCACTGCTCTTTATGTGTTTAGCCAAACTTTTCTAAAAGGGTTATGATTCCTCCTCATTTGAATTAAAATTCCAATAAATTCAAAATACTTAATATTATTCTAATGCAGAGTAAAATTCAGTAAATATTGTAAATCACTTAAAATTATACTGTAAATATTATTTTTACATATTGGTAGGCTTGTGCATAATAAATCTATGAAAACAATAGCAAAACACTGTTTTTTTTCCCTTGAAACATTTTTAATTTTCATCCTGCCATTGCTGTTTTTGGATTGAACTGAAACATGAGACATTTAAAGGAAGCAAAATTGGGCTCGTTGAAATCATTTCTTTGAGAGTTGAAAGAAAGAAAAGTCAAAAACTACATTAGAAGTCGGAATTTCAAAGGAAGTCAGGAAACACATAACCTTTCAAGATTTTAAAACGCAACATATAAATATTGTTTGTTTCCTAGTAAATAGCAATCATCATATGCATAAAATGGGAATGAGCTGTAAAAATAAATAAATAAAGAGAGAGTCTATACAATTTAAATCCTACTAACTTTAACGTTGTGGAACACTGTTGGACTGCTTCAGTTTTGTGAGTGCTTTATCTCGGCTGAAAGGTGAAATTAGTAGCTTTCTCAAAACCCTAGGAAGCTATTGTGTCAATGCTACACTCTGGAGACCACTGTTTGATTCCAGTGCCACCGGTTTAGATGAGCACTGCAATCAGGAGTATTAAAAGTGAGTTTGTGAATTATGTTGCATGAGGCAATAGAGTGGCTTACAGACAAAAGAACTGAATGGGGTTTTATAGCTGTCTATAGGAATATAACAACGTCAAATATACTAAATGATGCAGCCAAATTCAGTAAAATTAAAGTAACCAGTCTGACAAAGAAACTGGGGAGAGAGGGGGGATGGGGGATGGATACCTGAATAAAAGAATTAATTAATAAAATTAATTGTAAAATTCAAACAAAAGCTAGACAATGCACTGAAATAATAATAATCAGAGGAACAGCATATTAAATGTGTCTCTAAGAAGCTACTGCTACACCCATAGCTTTCTGCACTTTAACATCATAAACTGTTGGATTTTTAGTCTCTCAAGGTATTGTTTTAATTTGGGGAGAGATTACCTCATCACTCATTACACCAGCAGGAAGACAGAAGGCAATTTACACAGTGTGGTCACTTGGCTTCCTCTAATTCTTTCTTTCTTTCTTTTAAAGAATGCCAGTAAAGTTTCTTCAGAAAATTTATAATGTTGGATCAGATTGTGATCTTTCTTGCAAGTATGTCAGTCTAAAGTAACTTCACTTACAGGTAGTTATTCTGTTGTTCAGCTTGTTTATAACTTTTGTAATTTTTCCCAACACGGAACAGTTAAAAGCAGGGTGGTAAACCAACTGAAAGAGCCTATGTTGGAATAATCACATTTTTGCTATTGTATGAAGACATAGAGGTATCGTATTCTAAAGATCATTATCAGAAGTGATAAGAAATAAGATAATATTTCTGCTATGTGATGAGGTTTATGAGAATATCCCTAGACAACTCATTAGTTTAAACTGACACAAAAATCAATTAATTTTAATAGAGAATAACAGATTATGTGTTTAATAATTCATCTAATTTCATGAGGCAAAGTGAATTAGACAATGCAATGTAAATCTAATAGCAGTTGTAATCACATAATTTGACTGTTTGTCAAGAGCAAAGTATAGTGAAATGATCAAGAATTACAGAGAGAGAAAAACATTAATTGTGTGTAAACTGAGCGACAGTTTCTTGTAACCCTAAAAGCCTGTGAGTTCAGTGTAATTATTTCTATTAGATCTTCCTTTAAAATTGTCCTGTGTCATTAATTATGTATTCATATTAAGTGGGCAAATTAATAAATAACACAAAATAACTTTCCTGTGCTTTCAATTTAGAGATACTATTCAGTTCTAGGAACAGAGTGAAACTACGTGAAAATTGTTTTATAGTCTGCATTAATTAAACAATAATGACCCAGAGAGCAGGCATTTTCTGCCCGTTAATGACCAGCTGGAAGAGTTGAGGGCCTGCAGTAGAGCAAGGGCCCCTTAACCTGGTCGGTCAACGTTTGGGAAGAGCCCGACCCCGGGTCGCTGTTGCTGTTAATCGAAGCCATGATAATTGTTATGTTTCCCCACGCACAGAGACCAGGCGTCTGTGCTCTCGCTTTGAATGGCATTTATTTCAGATTAAGGAAAGCAACAAAACAGAGAAGAACAAAAGTGAAGTCGCACGGGGCTGTGCAGGGAGCATCTCCCCCATAACGTGCGGCATCGACTTTCCCTAAAAAAATGGTAGCTGCAGGCGTCCAGCTGCTTAAAACACAGTGTCGTGGGCAGACAGCAAGATCGTGGCAGTCGCTACTTACATGTCATAGGCCGCAGGGTTACGTTAAAGCACTGACACAACATAAAGAGATTGCCCTTGTGTATGTTTGAAAATATGTGGGCTGAAATACATGTTGCCATGGATACAGGTCTCTCTTTGGAGCCATGGTCTCTGCTTAGCGGCTGATGGACACTATCGTGCCTTGTAGAAGCATCACACCTAAGTGTGTTAATAAGAAACAAATAATAATAAAAAAAAAAGTCAGAGAGACCTAAAGTGCTTCTTTTTCTACAGCAAAATACAGGCGTATCATACAGGAGTATCAGAATTTCTCAGGTGTTTTTCCTTGAGGAAAAAGTCTTGTTAGTACAACTATGGTCAAAGTACGTGGCCTGGCCTGTAGCACGCATGCTCCCACCCCTCTCACCTCTGGCAGTCATTGGGAGTAGGGGAGTGTGTGACAGCATGGAGTAACATCAGCAGCAATGGCAGAGTATGAAAATCAAGCAGCCACCTATACCAAAGGGACGGCAGCTGCTGATTGCCAGAGCGGTCTGCCAAGAGCAGTGAAACACCCTCACCTCATCTTTGCGGAAAGCCTCCAGCAACAGTTCTGGTGCACTGAATAGAAGCAGGGTCTAGATATCATCCAGCAACTGCAAGTCCAAACAAATAGGACAAAACTATATTCACATCTAGGGTTAAAAGAGCTTCTGAGCAGTTCCCTAGCAAAACAAGATGCTGTGTCTTGCCATTCCTTTCTTCACCTTAACTTCCCCTTATTCGTGATCTATGCCCAGTCCTTTCATCCCAGCAGAGCTGCCTGAATAGGAAAGAAGAGAAAGAAAAGCATATACTCAATAGTTGCCTCTTGGGAGACATCGCTGATTGCCACAAAACCTTCTCCTTGGTCCTGGAAATAGCGAGAGAAAGAACAACTTTTATTTTGTTGGTCTTCTGCTGCTTCCTATAGTTTTGGAGACACCATAAAGAGAAAGCAAGCAGGAGCCTCCTTGCCTGCATGTGGCCCACAGGATCCTCTTCTAGGGTGTGAACCCTATCATTTGCACATGAGGAAGCACAGCACAAAGTTGAAATAGGACAGCAATATGCATATAGGCTGAGCAAAGAGGAAAACGAAAATAGATGGTACAAACAGAAAGTAGGTCCTCATTAATCAGAGAAGTAGTGATCTTATCTGGCAGACCTGCCTTTTCTTTTCCAGCATCAGCCAAAGAACACAGCAGAATGAGTACTTCCAAACTGCACTCTAAAGTTTGTCAACTTTATGTGCGTGCATATTTGGTGTGTTTTCTTGTGTGTTGATGCTTAAAATACTGCAATAGCTGCAGTGACCCAAGGAATTTTCATAGTAGTTCTTTGTGAAACACTAGTTTCACTTTGTGAAACACTATAAACTTCATACTAGACACAAAAATTAGCTTGATGTTCCTGTGACACCCATTGCCCCAAATATCTTTGTCATTCAACTAATATTTTCCATCTAAGAAAGTTCTCTCACTAAGTAACCACAGGCAGAAAGACTTTCAGAATATGTAGACCAATGACACCAAGATCCTGTTCTAGCTGACCCTGTTTTGGTTATCTTCTAACACCAGTCCACTACATGCTGAAAGCTTAGCAGGCTGGCTAATACAAAGAGCTAATTTTCTGTTTCCATACACAGGAATTCTTAGATACTCCCACAAAATCTAAATATTGATAAAAATAAAGGAGTCTAACTAGATTTTTTTTAAAGTTTCCCTTTCAAACCACTTCTATTATTGAAACTGAATACTACTTACTGATTCTTTATGTAATGCTCTGAACTAGCTAAAAAACACATGCATTCAAACTATGTCTGGCACTGTCTCAGAAACAATTTGTCTTAGCTAACAGAATGCACTTAAACAACTTTGTCATTAAGTGCTTGGCATTTGCATGTTTATGATATTTTCTCAAGTCTGTTAGTAAAACAGGAGTTTGTTGAAGAGAAAATTGATATTAGTTAAACTGACACTGTCAAAAGCAAATATAGGAAATTTGGAAAACAGAAATACCTCACATTTCAATAAGCCATAAATTCAAAACCAAAGATTTTCACTGGAAAGGCAAAAATGTGATAATTAGTGCTGATTCAGTCCTTGCAGCCTTTGTGCATTTAATCATTCTAAAGCTTAGCATTAGGGCATATGCAGAAAATGTGACTAAATTATCTGAAAGTCCTTCAGGAATTTAAAATAAATGTTTAAAGGAATCTCTCATTACTGGCATACAAGAAATACCAAGATGTATTCATAATGATGTGTTAATTAAGTTTAGAAAAAATGTATGAGGTCAGTTTCAGTACTTTCCTATTGATTCTCCTAGTTAATAAAGAGTTAAAGAATGAAGTGAGTTTTTAAAAATTGTAAGTGCTTTAAAGGTGCTAGAAGGAAAAGCATAGTACTAAGTGGTCATGTGGCTAGTGCCATTCATCTTGGTAGTGACTATCTGTCAAAAGTGGCAAAAGCCCCTGTTAACAGCCCTGACCTGTGCTGTAATGAAGGGAGAGTGCACAGCAAAGTGTCCATTATCAGGCAGTTGGGAGCAGTAAATTGGTGCAGTTTGCCTCAATCTTGCAGCAAGTTGAGATGTAAGATAGGTGGGGATCAGCAAGAGGCAATTTTATCCTATGATCATTTTTGTCAGATCACATCAGAGTGGGAACTTAGTCAGATTCATGATTTCAATTAAACAAGTCCCCTCATTAAGTGACCACTGCCACAAATATCTTTTCTGGTCCCTCGTTTATAATCATGTAAACATACCTGCTAGTATTTGGACAGGAAGTAGTGATGGAGAAGCAGTAAGGTAGATGACATATTAAGGTAGTAGTCAGGTACAATCAAACGAATCTTGCACCCTCCCAACAAGGCTAACAGCTTGCAATAAAATAGGCCACCTATGTTACCTATACACTAAACTACAGTGCTTACATACAATTCGAACTAAGGAAATCTATTTCAAATTGTTTGTTTAAAAGAAAAATGTAAAATTCCACCTATGTTCAATCTCATACAAATGAATTAGCCAGTGCCATTTTCCTGGACACAGAAATCCAGGTAGTGTCCAATGTCTGCTATCAGATGCACAAAGGTGAAAACACCCTGGGTGAACTCTCAAACTATCAGGAAAACTTAACCCTTAGAGACCCTTCAGTAAATTAGACAAGCAAACTGAAGACAAATGTACTTGTCAAAGCCACTCGTCTCTCTCTTCTCACTGCCAAAAGCCTTTCAGATCATCTCATCTGCTTTCTAAGCACTGAATATACTTCCTTAATCACATTTTGTCCCTGTTGCTAGGTCATACTCCATAATCTGGAGTAGGAATTATAATAATTCTGTAATTTTGTAATTCATGTAATTCTGTACAACATCCTATCACACCCCTCTGCCAAATCCTTCCCCCGTACCGAAGCTTACCTGCCTTCTCTGCTAGCTCCCAGCCACCGAGTCAAGTGGAATGATGAGAGAAGTAAAGCTCGTGTCCAAGAAGCCTCATCCTGGAAAAGGCCACAGCATTGTTTGTTCTGAGTAGTACCATTCCCCAAAGTCTCACCTGGACACCTTCCACATGTGTGTCAGGCCTGTAGAATTGGATGGAGAATGTTTTCTCATATTAAATACATCTAATGTAGATGTGTCATAGATGTATTAGATCAACCATGGGATTCCCATCTCTCTCTCTCTTAAATAGTCTACATCAATCATGTAATATGTAGCTGCAAGGGAAGAACACAGTTTCTATTGTACCTTGTTAGAGACCAACTGGAATACACCACACCTAGCAAACACTGCATATCCTATGGGGCTCTAACAGGAGTGCATGTAGCCGAGCTTTTTCCTTACCACACACAAGCATTTATTGCCTCTTCCTATCTCCTGTTTAATTTCTTGGTTGAGATAGCAGTAGTTCCTTGCAATACTGCAAGATTTATGTGCTGCTGAGCTGTTTGTTTGTTGCAAAATGTGCATGTGTTAGGAAGCAAAACCAACTCTTAAAGCATCAAACTTCTACATAAACCTGAATATGGTTTTCTCTCTATACACTATGACACCATCATTAATTAAAAGATTGGATAGAGAGGTTCAGTTTTGGGGCACAGTTTATTGCACTGGATGGACAGTACAATGGGGGATACAGAAGGGGGTAGGATTAGGCTGTTTGGTAAAATCTTGGCTTTTCTAACTCTAGAATGGTTGATCTCAGCAGGCTGAATAATGTCCTTTTACCACAGTAGGTAGTGATGCATGCAAAGGCATGTTGTACATCTGCAAGGATGTTGGTTTAATTCCTACAGAATTCCATTCCCCTTGTAAGCTGAGACAAAGCTGTCTCACCTTGTAATAGGTACAGCTTCTGCTCCTAAGTTGGCAGAAAGTGTAGAACAGAACAAAGAGAGAAACATTTTTTTTTACTTTTACATCATCTTGGGCTTTTTTTGGGGGGGGGGGAATTAAAGTTGCATAGAAAGATAATTTCTCAGAGCCGAGAGAGAGGGAAGAGGCCCTTTGGAGTTTTCACTAGCCAAAGAGTTGTGAGGAGCAGCAAACTGCAAGCTGGACCCATCCTGAACTGGGAATTGCAGATGAAAGATTGGGAGATGACAAAAAATAGAGAAGATGGAAACAGATAAAATATACATTGCTGGAATAACATAGTAGTTATGTGAAATGATTGGAACATAACATAGTAGTTATGTGAGGATATTGTGAAATGTTTTGTGATGTGTGACTCGGATATCTTCCACAGCTTGGAGAAATTTCACTCCCAGACCAAGACTGTTGTACTAGATAGTGTTCAGGTACAAATCAAAAAGTCTGCTAATATCCTGAAGAGCAAGTACAGGACATGTAATAACAAAGCCAGAGGAGATTTAATAATGTTAATAGATTTTTCTGGATCTTTGCTAGGTCTTAGCATGCCTGATAGGAAGAAGGTTTGTCTTATCCATTTAAGACCTTTAGCCTTTTTTAGGGGAAGAACTGTAACCTACCACAGTGTACAGTGCCATACTGAATCAGGTGACCATAGGATAAAAAAATTAGATAAAAATTCAGATCTAATCTGTACAAAAGCAGAGTGACAAATTAAACACAGTCCATTGCCATATTAGCGTAAATGTAGTTTTGAGCTATACTAGTGTATTACAACGGAAGAGTTTCACCCTGAAGCAAAGTTTCTGTTGCACTGAACTCATGTTTGCGCTGGGATTCCTGTCTTCAGATGCAATGAGATCCTTGCTTCATTCTTACTTTACAAACTCTTAGCATTTCTTAACATCTTAGAACTTAGGTGCTTTTAGTAATAGGAGATCTTTTGTTCTAAGTGTAAATGAAGTATATAATAAAGTATTTTTATATCTATATATATATTCATATTTATGTATGCATTGCATTGTATTATTTTTATTTTGATTTAATCAAGTATGGTAGCAGCACTGTTCACAGATAATATGTTAAAGTAGGAATCTCTGTTTTCATAGTCTGATTTTGGTTCTATCTGATTCACTCTGAGGTCATCAAACTGTGTCACTATCAGTCTTTAGAAACAGGCTGTAAAATACAAGGTGACTTACTGACCACACTGCAGGATCTGCTTAAAATGTTGAGTTGTAAGTTTAGAACCACTTCAAAGAGGACAGAAGAAATAAAAAACTGCTAGAACAATTTCTCATAAAGAAGTTCCTTATTTCCTTTGGGGTTTTGCATGCTTTGTGGTATTCTTTTTATTTGAAAGAAGTCTCCTTATTTAACCACTTATTTTTTAGAAGCATTTTACGAAGGGAATAGAATGCAAAATATTTACTACTAAAGATCTTTCTTCCTTTAGAGTAATAGCAGCATTCACTGACTTTTTAAATTTCTTACTGTAAATAAATTCCCTTCTTCTTCATAAACAATGTACTGTCTTCCACCATTTCTACACTTAAATGCGCTGTTTCTTATCCTGCTGGTAGCAGCCTAGGTACAGTAGAAAACCTGTGCTATTTGATGAATCACTGAGGTTTCTGTGATACAATCCTACTAAACAGTATAGGAATAACATGGCATTATTTTCCTGCTGAAAATAGCTAGGAAAAGATTTAATATACTTTAAAAGTAAATAACGCATGCTAATACTATAGCATACCAGGAGTAATAGTAGTTTACACTTCCACAGTGTCTGTTATCTTGGCTCCTCATAATCTTGATTAGGGTGAAGCCCCTTACCTGATATTCACTGCCCCCAGGAGAAGACAGGCTGGCTTCCTACCCACTTCTTTCTCTCCTCTCTTCACATTTGGTTGCTTCTTCTTCCCATTCCGACTTTTTTGCAGTTTATGGCAAGTTCAAGCAGCTTCCCAGTTGTGCAGCCTTGCAGATGAGGTGGTGCCTGCCTTGGAGCAGGGCTGCAGAGGAGAGCCCTCCTTTTTCCAGTGACTGTGAGCTCGTTATTTGGCTAGTTATCTAGCCTGTAAATGTAGGCTGGTATTTTGCATGGATAGTAGTGTAGAACTAGAAATTTATTTCTCCCAGTTAGAGACAAAACGGTGAAACACAGATGATGAAATCATTTTTTACACACCAGGTAAAAATTCGTTTTGGAGAGTCTGTCACCATCTGTTAGTACCGGTACAACTGCACTTCCCACAACCTGTTGACTAAAACAAATATCTGAAGGGGAGAAAAGCTGCTATTTTCTTTCCCTGTCTTGAGGAGGAAGAAGTGAAGGGAAATATAATTGTCCGCATTAGTTGATACATAAGCATAACCGTAATTTTGGAAAGGGGGGACGTTTGCCTTAAAAGCTGTGTAAATCAGCTTGAAACTGAATTAAACAGGTGGCAAACCACCTGTACATAATGATTAACTGTGCTTATACAATAATTTATGTGAAAAGGCTGTCAAACCCTGATAACATCACATCTGCTACTCCTGTAGTATTGTGCAATATATTTTTATGTATTATTGCTTTGAAAAAATATAGTATTGTTGATCTCTGTCCCCTTCGCATAGTACTGAAGTGAAATGTTTACAGTGGAAAGTTCAGCGTTCTGTGTGTTGCTGTCAGTTCTGAAATATCTTATCTGCCCATATTTGATCATTTAAGTCAAAATTCTGAAACTGTAAGTACTGCAAAGTACCTCCATTACTACAATAAACACTTAAATTTTTAGCATCAAAGTGCTATTGAAGCACTTTATCACTTATATGTACTTAAATTTACTATCCTGCTTACAATTAGAGTCATCCTGGATTTTGCTTTAACTTTGCCATTATTTTTACACAAAACTTTTCAGGCTTTATTTAAATTTTATTTTGTGCATGTAAAATCAAAGGCAGTTGCTTGACACACGCTACTTTAAATAAGAAGTACCTATAAGTCAGTAGACTTACACCAGTATAAAATGATGCAAAGTCAGAATCGTACTTGACAACATGTGTTCCTATTCTGTACTTAGACCTGCATAACATGAATGTAAAATATTAGTAAAACATTTGTATGTGTGCTTTGGCTGCCATCCCACTCATCCATCCTACCACTTAAATGGTATAGGAGGTTATATAGGAGCTCCTCCAAAACCAAAGTTCATAATGATATACCAAGGGAACCTGAAACTCAGGGTAGTTTATTTTCATACATTAGGCTGAAAATAGTGATAATTTAGGACCTGCCTCATGAAATGTTCAGCCAAGCCTTTTGTGAAGGAACTCCAGCTTCCTTCAGTTGGACGTGGCAGTCATCAGGTAATCCACAATTCAGCTATTCACCTGGAGTGTGCAGTGATATGTAAAATGAATCCCAAAGGGAGAAATCAAATTTGTCAGCATTTTTACATAGCTTACACAATTTAAACTACTGCAAGGTGCTTGGAAATGGAGATTCAGATTTGCTGAATTAAAAAAAAAATGTACATTTAAGTGAATTGTTAATAAAGGCTAGAATTTTCCCATTTGTATCAAAGCGACATTTTCCATTCATTGCTTTCAGATGAGAATGTACTTAGGTAAGGTATAGAGAACAGCTATCCCAGAGACTTTCAGAAGACTACCTGTTTAATGATCTTTTTAAAAGTATTACATTTATGCGTATGTTTTCTTATTAAATAACTTTAATATATACCAAAATGTGATATACAGGCCTAGCAGAAACACATATTTCCTTTGTAATTTGATGATTAAACACACTGGCATATCAGACCAAGGAAATCAAAATACAGAAATTTATATAACTAGGAAAATCATGTTATAAGCCAATGCTTTATCCTTTTCTGATTAGAGTTTTGTTATTGGGCTTCTCAAATTATTTAACTATAAGCCTAAAATCATCTTTTTCATATATTTGCATATTATCAATCATCTTAAAGTGAAATACTGGAAAATGAGGTCAAGCTAAGAAACTTTATGAGAATCCCTTTTATATAACTTAAAGAATGTTTTTGTATTCCAGTCTGCAGGGAATCTCCCTAGTGAACAGTGGAACTGTGGGTAATTTTTTAAATATGTGTACCATGCACTGAGAACATACTTGGTGTGAATGCTTGACTAATAGCATACTTTATGTGTCTTTGCTTAAATATCTGCAAATACACAGAATGTGGAAGAGGGGACAGGCTACTTGGGAGAATTATAGGAATGCAGTCGGAGTATGTAGAGATGCTGCGAGGAAGGCTAAGGACCAGCTGGAATTGAGTCTGGCAAGGGATGTCAAGGACAACAGGAAGGGCTTCTTCAAATATATCAACAGCAAGAGGAGGACTAGGGAAAATGTGGGCCCACTACTGAATGGGGTGGGGGCCCTGGCGACAAGGGATACAGAGAAGGCAGAATTACTGAATGCCTTCTTTGCTTCAGTCTTCACTGCTAAGGGCAGTTCTCAGGAATCCCAGAGCCTGGATGTGAGGGAGAAAGTCTGGAGAAGGGAAGACTTTCCTTTGGTTGAGAAGGAAAGGATTGGAGACCTTCTGGGCAGGCTAGACATCCACAAATCCATGGACCCAGATGGGATGCACCCACGGGCACTGAGGGAGCTGGCGGATGTTGTTGCCAGGCTGCTCTCCATCATCTTTGAGAGGTCCTGGAGAGCTGGAAAGGTGCCTGAGGACTGGAAGAAAGCCAATGTCACTCCAGTCTTCCAAAAGGGCAAGAAGGAGGATCCAGGCAACTATACACCGGTCAGCCTCACCTTCGTCCCTGGTAAGGTGGTGGAACAGCTCATTCTGGAGGTCATCTCCAGACATATGGAGGAAAAGAAGGTGATCAGGAGTGGCATGGATTCACCAAGGGGAAATCCTGCTAAACTCTGATAGCCTTCTGTGATGGAATGACTGGCTGGGTAGATGAGGGAAAAGCAGTGGACGTTGTGTACCTTGACTTCAGCAAGGCTTTTGACACCGTCTCCCATAACATCCTCCTAGAGAAGCTCAGGAAGTGTGGGTTAGACAAGTGGAATTGTGAGGTGATTGAGTGAGGTGGATTGAGAACTGGCTGAAAGGCAGAGCTCAGAGGGTTGTCATCAGTGGTGTGGTGTCCAGCTGGAGGTCTGTGGCTAGTGGTGTCCCCAGTGCCTCAGTACTGGGTCCCATCCTGCTCAACTTCTTCATCAATGACCTGGATGGGGGTCAGAGTGCCTCCTCAGCAAGTTTGCCGATGATACCAAGCTGGGAGGAGTGGCTGACACACCTGAGGGCTGTGCTGCCATTCAGAGAGACCTTGACAGGCTGGAGAGTTGGGCGGAGAGGAACCTCCTGAGGTTCAACAAGGGCAAATGCAGAGTCCTGCACCTAGGGAGAAATAACCCTAGGCATCAGTACGAACTGGGGGCTGACCTGCTGGAGAGCAGCTCTGCAGAGAAGGACCTGGGAGTGCTGGTGGATGACAGGTTGACCATGAGCCAGCAATGTGCCCTTGTGGCCAAGAAGGCCGATGGTCTCCTAGGGTGCATTAGGAAGTCTGTTGTCAGTAGGCCAAGGGAGGTGATCCTGTCCCTCTACTCAGCCCTGGTGAGGCCTCATCTTGAGTACTGTGTCCAGTTCTGGGCTCCCCAGTACAAGAGAGCCACGGAGCTACTGGAGAGAGTCCAGCATAGGGCTACGTAGGGCTACGAAGATGATCAGAGGCCTGGAGCATCTGCCCTGTGAAGAACGGCTGCAAGAGCTGGGCCTCTTCAGCCTTGAGAAGAGAAGACTGAAGGGGGGGATCTTATCAGTGTGTATAAGTACCTGAAGGGAGGGTGTCAAGGGGACGGGGACAAACTCTTTTCAGTTGTCCTATGTGGCAGGACAAGAGGCAATGGGCAGAAATTGAAGAAGTTCCACCTGACCGTGAGGGGGAATTTCTTCCCTGTGAGAGTGAGAGAGCACTGGAACAGGTTGCCCAGAGAGGTTGTGGAGTCTCCTTCTCTGGAGATCTTCAAGGCCCGCCTGGATGCAACCCTGTCTAACATGCTCTAGGTGACCCTGCTTGAGCAGGCAGGTTGGACTAGATGATCTCCAGAGGTCCCTTCCAACCCTACTGATTCTATGATCTATAGTGGAGACCAATGTAGTCATTGTACTCCTACTAACAGCATGCCAGCATAGATCAGGAGAAGCTCCACTGAAGATGTTCATAGTTGCAAGCTATATTGAAATCTAGTTTGTGGTTGTCAGTGTGCATTCTGGTTGTACAGAAATTAATTTAAACTATTTTTATCACTGTGTAGCTTTGAAAAATTACAAATTGCAAATTGTATTGCCAAGCTAGCTTATAGAAGTAAAAACTTCTCCAGTTGAACTGAAAGTTGTCTAGTTTGGGAGCCTTATGATAATTTTTGTAGCCATTTATTTATCTTTGTTTATATATTTCCTTTACGTACATTGAATAAGCATTACAGTTTTGAGAAAGGCACTCTATTATGTTCATAACATGATGGAGTTTAGCTAAGCTTTTCACATTCTTTTTCCAAAGGTCCTATATTATTTTCATGGGAGAAAAGATAAAGAAGAAAGCACCCATTACAATGAATACAATGCTATTATAAAGAAATAGTGCCACTACAAAGAAATAAATTAGTGCAGAAAACCCGCAAAGTTAAAATTCTATTTGGAACTCCCACAAGATCTCAGACATCCACAGATGAGTTTTAATAGCTTCTTGGGAAGAAAAAACATTAATGAAATAAAATACTCTATTCCAATGAGCTTTGATTTGGAGAGCAGAAAGAATAGTGTATGAACAATATTCCAGTTTTACAGCTGGCCAACATGGGGCAGATGGCTGCCAGGATGGAAGTATCTGAAATTATCATAGCTCTTTCCATTGCGATTTTTTTTCCTCCCTGTTTTGTAGGCACAAGAAACTCCTGTGCAAATAAAATTACAGAGTGTCATTCTGTTATAAGATGTCTCAATTAACATAATTATTTGATCTACCTTTACTGTAAATGAGCCTTAACAAAAAGAAAAAAAGTCTTGCCAAACATTGCAACAAGAAAATATTTCTGTGTCAAACTGAATATTTCATTTATTTACTTAGAATTCTGCCAGGCTAATTCTATTGCATTGCAGAAGGTCGTGAGTCCTACTGGAGTTTTATGTTAGGGTTTTATACGGTCTCAGGCAACTCATATGGCCTAGTGAAAGCCCTTGTAGAAAAGCAAATCCCAGCTCTCGTGAGCAAAATCATTAGGCTCCTATGTTTTTTTTTTAGCCTCTCTTTTAACCTTTCAGCATCTATAAATGATTCTTTCTGTGCAGTTAGAGCTGCTTTTTTATAAAAAGTAATTCTCTCCTTATGGCACAGAACATAAACATGCATCCGCTAAAACTTCTAGTACATAATTGATTGAAATTTCTTGATAGTCTGTAGGTCTGCAAATAGAGTTACATGATAAGAGTGCCTGCCCATTTGAAGTTCCACCTCAGCCCTCATCAGTCTTCAAAGTATTTGTTGACTATCCTAAAATCACTCACTGAATGTGAGTATAAAACCACAATATTTGCATATCTCTTGTCTTCGTTGTAAGAAAACCCTCTTTCTTCAATAACAGATGTGTTTCTTTTCTTCAAAAACACAATATAGAAAGATTGCTATGTCACTGTTTTTTTTTTAAATTAGTCTCTATAATTAAAATTAAAACATCAAGGGACAGATTCTCATCTGTATATATCCCTGGAAGCACTTCTCAGAACACTCTTTGTACAATGATAACAATATTATTTTCTGTAAACTCCCCGGGTTATCAGAACAGCGCCAGGACTCCCTCGGTACATTTCCTTACTTTTTAAATGCCAGGTTGTTCCTCTGTATAAGGAACAATGCTATGTTTTAATGTAGTTACATGTATGTTGCCTTGCCTCTCCTGCTGGGCTTGAGTTTAGCCCACAGCTACTGTTTCTGTGTTGCTGGTTCTCTGCGTTCACAGTAGAACAAATAGCATAACAATCAGTTAGCAGAGCTTCAAATACCAATCGCAGTGGAAACGCTTCCAATACGATTAAAATTCTAGCCTAACTCACATTTGATTTAGGGAGTCACTACTTCTTAACAGGATAAATGGAAGACTCCATTGAAAAATATACATAACATATATTTTCTGTCTCCAGCTGAGCCTATATAGTCAGTTGGCCTCTGGACCCTTGGATTTTATATCTATCCCATCACTTTCCAAGCTATAATTCACTCCTTGTCTTTCAGCACTATGCAAACATGAAGAGGCTTTTTTACAATACAAAATCCTCTGACAAATACATTTGATGACTCATAATTGTTCTGCTTTGTTTCTTGCAGTGATGCCAAGAGCATTATGTCTGGTGTACAGGAGTTGACTGAATTAACACATCATTAATATTAAACATATCTTTTTATTTTTTAAAAAATCCCCATTGTGATGTGTTTGTTTTCATAAAAATATATGACAAACATAAATCTAAGATAATTTATTCAATTGATATATGAAAAAGACTAGAGGAAGAGACCTACCATACTCTGTAAAAAAATGGATTATAAGCTATGACTGCCCAAAATGTTGGCTCTGCTCTTCCTTTCTCTCTGTGGATGCCTCCATCTCTTCTGATTTCTTTAGAAAGAAATGGTTCCCTGAGAACTTAGATTCCAGGGCTGGGTTTCCTCCAAGATTATTTTTCTATTTTTTAAAAAAAGGTAGAAGAGTGTCTACTACCTTGTTATTCCAGGACATGGTCTATTTCATCCCCTGTGTATGAATTTTGCTCTTTTCTGCAAGTTATTAGAAAACATTAATGTCCAGTTACTTGAACGCGCAGAACAGCCAGCAACTGTTTTCATACTGAAGGCATATTCTCCCACAAAAAAAAAAAATCTTTTGAAACTGACATGGCAAATCGTTAATGGGCTGCATTTCAAAAAGCACAGCAAAGCTTTGTGCTGATAGCTTAGCAATTCTTCTTGGTTGTAAAACAGTTCACTTGGTTTAAATCCGCTCACTAGTTCTCTTGTACGTTATCCCCTTTAAGAAAAAGGCCCTCTTTTCTATGTTGTTATTGTACTTGATGGCAGAAGTCATGTCAACAAGTAGTATGGGCAATTCTGCTTTTGGATAAACTATGTAGATGTGTTTTCATTATGCTTTTTTATTAAAAATATTGAGGGAAAAGAATTATGGCATGTGTTTGGAAGCAAGTAGTGCCACAGGTAACAAGCGCTTTTAGACCATAGGATTTTGAAGCAGGAGAGGACCTAGAACACAGACACAGGCACCATGTTACTAAAGTCTCCTCTCCCCTTTGGAAAAACATTATGTACAACTGTGTATGCTTCAGTAGATCTTCATCCTACCCTCTCTGTTCTGGCAATGAACACACTTTCTAAATCTGCAATGCTATTAAATATTATCAGTGTTGATTTTGAACATTGACTAGGGCCTTTTATTTTCTTTAGCAGATTCATTGCTTCTATTTTGGTTTTACTTCTTTATATAATGTCTGCAGTTGTTCTTTAACTCCTCTTCTGGTTGCCATAAGGGCTGTGGGGAGAAAACAAACACTGGTATGGAAAAACAAAAGCTGGTGTGGCTACCCTCTGCATGATCCCTTTCGTAACCAGTATTAGTAGAAAGGTAGTCTCCTGCTAAGCACCTAATGTGTCCTGTTGACTTAGTGTTAGAACAAAAATAGTACAAATAGTTTTAAAACTGTTATTTTGTATGCTCACACCTCATGGGTTTTGTTACTATATAATGGTAATAAATGCAGATGGCAAGATAGTAAGTGCATATAAAAGCTGATGCTAACTTTTTGGTGCTTGTGATACAGCATATCTAGGTTCAAAAAACAGCAGCTACTAATTGCACTCTACTTCTTAAACAAAAATAAATAGGAATGTTGCTCAAAAGTAACAATCAGGAAATAATAGAATTAATGTAAACAACAGCCAGCTCTTGTGATCTTGTCCTAATTTATTTTTTCCAGAGATAACCACCAGCAACTTGAGTCGGGATGTTATGTAATAACCTCAGTTGTCACTAAAATAATATTTATTTTATGAGTTGAGATTCATCTTATCTGACTGTAGATGTCCCAGATGCTTAAGTCTACACTAGTTACTATTGGTTTCATCTGTAGTTAGAGAAGATGAAGAGAAGTTGAGAAGTTGTGTCCACAGAAGGGATTTATCTAATGCAACTTAGACATTTTTCTTTGGTGGAGTAAATTCCCACTGGAGGTGCCTTTTGCTCATCCTTGGATGAGCAAAGGATGAGAGCTGGGGATGACAAGGGTAGTCTCAGATATCCGGCTTTAGAAATGCCAAATAGAGGAAGATAAATCCACAGCCTAAACTCTTAGTCCTAATGGTTACAGAGAAATTCTGAGAAATATAAGTCAAATATCCCCTGAAGGATATTTCCTGGAGGCAAACTATATACTGGTCTATTACATTTTTAGCCATCTTCATGATTCTTTTAGCCCTCATAAAAAAATTCTTTGAAACTCTACTAAAATAGAGAGATCTAGACTGAAGGCTGGTGCAAACAGCCAGAATCCCCTGATGACTAGGAAAATTACTTTGCCTTTCACTGGATGTTTAACATTACTTGTTTATTCCAGATCTGAGTGATTTCTTGATCGCACATTTTAACATTTTTTTACAATGACTTCTTTAACTAATGACTTAGATAAGACACTTGTCTGTATTTTCTGCACACATTGTTTTTCAAAGTTGGTGACTAAGTTCCTGCTCTTAGCAGATGAGTTCCCTAGTCTGTATGTCCTTAATAAAAATAAATAGAATCTAATGATAGACATACTTTTGTTCATTTTTAATTCTGTCTTTCACATGTAGTCACTTGGTATTTTAGAGGAGACTTAGAATAATGCTAAGATACAGAAGCATTGGTTGTTTTCTGATTCTTTATATATGAATATTTCAGGTACAATTGTCTCAGAAGTCTCTTGAATCAATACATTAGTCCATAAGCTTCTGTTGTTGAGTTTGCCTGTGAGCACTGAATATGTGAATATGAGTTTTGCTCACCTATACCTTTTGGAATGCACCTCCACCATGGGAATAGGCAGCGATCGCCCACGTGCTTTATACGAGAAGGACAGATCGTGGCTACAGAGGAGATGGACCAGGAAAGGTTAAAGAAATTCTACTGTAAAAAGATCAGAAATCATTGCTTTGTAAAGTGCAGCTCCAAAACACCAGACCTGAAGCATTAGATACTGGAAATACTGACAGAGGGTGTTCACTAATGGCATAAAATCTCTGAAGTAGGGATCTTTCTGATGCACATAGTTCATGTATTTTTTACTTCTGTTGTTTCATACAGCTTTGCTTTATGGGAGGTGTAATATCAGGATTGTCTGAGTAACATATTTTCATAAGATCTATTTTTTAAACAATTCTTAGGAAACTTTATGTTTCAAGTTTTGAGCACCAAGCCCACCAAATGGTTGCCTTTGTGCATTTGGGTGAAAAAACTTTTTTCTGGAGTATCTGGTCTGCTCTGTGCAAAGATCCCTGTACAAGAACTGGCCAAGCCATCCTGAAACTGGGAGCAGGGCAGCCACAATGATAGAGCTCTGCGTCTGGAGTTAGTATGTTCTGCTGTGTGGCAGGTTTTGTTAAATCAGATATTTAACCACAGATGAGTCAGGCTGTTTCTTACAGCATTGAAAGTTACCCTGCTAACTGTGTTTATGCCAGAAACCAGAAAAACAGGGTGGCTGCTGCTGTTGAGGGTGGCATCAAAAACAGGGTTCCTCCTTGCAGCACCCATCATGGCTGCTATGCCTCCATCACCCCTCTGTGAGAGCAAGGTTTCCCTCCCCCTGGTCTGCTGCTGACCCTCCCATTCCTTTCTGCTCTCCTCCTCCCACGCCAGGAGCCCTCCAATTCCCAGGGCCACAGGCACCTCTGCCGATGAAATGCTCCAAGCCAGTCTTTCCAGAACAAGCATCTCCACGCAGTATTATGCTGTGCCATGTACACGGCCCAGGTCAGTCTGGAACAAGCTTTATTGAGCAATGCAGAGATGTGCCCTCAAAGACACAAAGAGTTAACACAGTGTAATTTTCCTAATAAAACTAAAGGCAATGCATCATTTTTTATAAGCTATGGCAGGCTGTGTGACACCATGTAATTTCTGAGGAATTTTATACTTTGCAAGGAAAACAACAATACCCAGTGTCTTTTTAAGACTGTTTTTTTCACTGCCAAAAACATCCATTTGCTTAGTCCTGATTGCAGTAGTAGACATTGCAGTGAAGACACTTAAGGATGACTACAAAGATTCTTTTGTTTTACCTTGTAAAGGGACTTTTCAGAAGTTTACTGAGCATATTCATCCACATCTCAAGGAAATGAAAACTATATGTTGTGCATATTTACCAAGATAGATCTTACAAGAATAAACTCAACAAAAAAGCAAAAGTAAGCAGTAGGTAGCCATACTGCATACAAATTATCCCAAATGCTTCTATGGCACATTTGATAACAAGGCGGAGTAAATTATTATCTCTGTGTGGCACATCTGAGTAAAGGGAGGAGCTATCACTGTACCTGTTTGTGCTAAAGCACCGCTACTGAGAGAAAGTAAAAAGCTTATCAAGACTCCAGTTCTCCCCTGCCATCTGGCTGCATATGTTGAAAACTAAGAGCAGCATCCCTGACTCTGATATAGGAGATGCCCACATTGTAGGCACTCAAGAAGGGATCCTAAGAAAATTGTGTCTCCTGGAAGTATGATTTACTTTCGGCACTCTGGCTGGAAGAATGTGGCTGTTTATCAGTCCTTGCACACAGTCATGTGCAAGTTACCCAACTACAAATGAAAGAAAAAATGAGGACTAAAATGAATGGTGGCCATCAAAAATCAGCTTTTCTTGTGATTATCTCTTGCAAGTGACATAGCTCAGTCACTGCTGCTTAGTTTAGGGAAATTGAAATGAATGACCTTTTTAGTAAGTCAAGTTTCCTCATTCAGTTTAAAAAAGGAAACTCTGGTCCCAGCTGTAGGGCTTCCCTTCAGTAATGAGAGAACTAGGAATAACATAGGCTGTGGGAGGAGGACCTGACCCTTAGATTGAGTTTAGAGTAGGTTTGAAGACCGTTGTCCCAGTATTCTCTTCCCCTCCAGCTTTGTCACAAAAGCACTGTCTAGTGTGTAAGCAGAAGTTCCCAGCTGTTATGCTGACTACTCCTGGGAAGCTTAAGTGCTTTGGGAATTTCAGAAGCTCTTCCAAGACATAAGGATTCATAGATACCTGTTGGCACCTAGACCTTTAACTCCCCACCTAAGGCAGGACTACTCAAACTCTGTGAGCAGGAGTCATTCTAGGGGAATGGAGATCAGCCTTCATGACCAACAAAATGAAGACAGGATGTAAAATAAACTGCAGCTGGCTTATTCTCCAGCCTCAGCTCTGTCACATGCAAGGAATGGCTTCCTGCAGACTTGCTCCATGGACTGCCTCCTCTCTGAAGGAGTACCACTGTACTCTGCTGTGTTGCATTGCTTATGTCTTATACAGGAAGAATGTCTTATTCTTTTTCTTCTTCTTCTTCTTTCTCTCCAGCCCACCATTTCATCATCTACTCTGAGTTATTCCTCCATCAAAGTAACTTATTTTCTCCCTATCCTTTCAGAAGCATAAACCTATTTCCTGGCTCTGTGTAACTGATTTAAATGCTTGTTTTTCTGAAGCACCATACAGTTTAATGGAATTCTTGAGTACTGCATATGCTAGTAATTGTTATTGCTACATTATACTTAACTACATTTTTAAAAACTATTTTCTTATTGATATGTATTGCAAGCCATTCTTTCACAGCTATAAAAGAGATAGTCGATTGTAATAGACGTAATGTTAGATGTGTTTCATCTTTTTGAAAAACAGCATAGAAGAGCACATTGCAGTATATACTCAGATTTTGAAATGATGGAATATAAGAATTGGAGTCTCATGAACTTTAAGATTACTAATCAAAAGGTCACTTAGTTTTTAATGCCATATTTTTCAAGATGATGTTAAAGGGGTACTATGTAGTAAGCACAGATAGTGCTAGACACTTGGCAACTGTATACAGATATATACAAAGTTATTTTGAGAGTTAAACGGAGATATAGATTGCACATGATTTTTTAAAATGCCTAAGTAGAGTAAGCACGTCATTCTCCTATGTTTTGATGGCATTGAGGCATATCTATATATCCCAATGGATACTTTTAGCATTTTTACACATCAAAACATGTTTTGAAAATCTTTCTTAGAGTGCTTTAGGAACAAGTTACAGTGGAGAAGACTTGCTAAGTAGCAACAGGGAACTTTCAAGCCCTGCTCACCCTTCACTGCAAGATACTAAAGGGCTGAATTAATAATAGAGAGTTTGAGATAGTACTGAAGGAAAAGTGGGAAATACAAGTGGTGAATCCAAGCTCATATAGAGCAAGCTTTAAGTTCACGTGAAAAAACAGAACACAAATAGGAAGCATTTCATGTGACTTCATGCTTCTTTGCAAGAATTCCCATGAGTGAATGCTTGGGAACTCAGTGCTGAAATGATGATCCATCTGCTACATGCTATGTTATCTCTGATCAGTGGTGCAAATGAGTATGAAATTCATTCCTGTAGGGCTCCTGAAAATGGTGGAGCATTTCTTATATAGCCATAGAATAAGAAAGCAGGCCCATAGTTACTAAGGGCTAACTTGCAGACACATTTTCTTTCTTTTCTTTTCTTTTCTTTCTTTTTTTTTTTTTTTTAAGAATAAGGATTAAATACCTACAAAATAAATTTACAATAACAAATTCTCAGAGAAAAATTACATACGCAATACTGTGCTAGCAGTAAGCATTTTCACTCACTAATCCCACGGCTGATGTGTGGGGAATAGTAGAACTATTTGCAAGTATTTTAACTCATTGCTTGTTCTGATCCTGTGCAACTGCTAGAGTAGAAGGCAGAACAAAGTATTGTGACAGAAAACTACTTAACTTATTCCTTCTGAGAAAATGTATCAGAGATGTGTTGCCTGCTATGTTGTGGTGTAGCCCCTTCAGAGAGGCCCTACTCACAACCAAAGGTGTGGGGTTGGTCAATAAGTGTGGGTATGTGGAATGGAAAGCTAAGGATCTGAAGACTTCATTATACACATTTCAAGGTTTGGTGGGTTTTTTTCAGACTTGTTCTCGTCTGGTGCTATGCTCTGCTAGAACACTGAGTGCTCTGTTAGTGCAGTCTCCAGTTTAATTTCATCCAGAAGGAATTTGATACTCATATTGCTCCCCAAAGCAAGCAAAAGCTCACTGACTGTCTTGCAACATTTGTTATACAAGCACAATACTAATCCTAACTAAAATCCCAATGTAATGCACTCTGACCTACTTTCTGGTGGCAGAAATGGCAAAAAAACTCAGTTCTGAAAACTTACTGTATCTTGGTGGTATTTCAAATACCAGGATTTTATCTGAATATTGACATGGCATTCTTGGAGAGCTTAGGCCTAAATATTGGGCTTACGTGTAAGAGATTTTTTCATGTGGATATAAGAAACCTCAAAGCATTTTTTTGAGGATGAGTTTGAGTGTAAATTAAGCTTTTATGTTGACACAGCTAGGACTGAGTGACTGACGGAAGTATACAATGGAGCTGATGATCTTCCATTGCCCTTTGCATGATCCTTCCCTGGGCCAACTACCGTACGTTCATGACACAACATGACAGCACTGTTATGAAGTGTTGCTTGCAACATCCACTCAAGAAATGTCAGCTTTTGCCAAGCAAGCTGCTGCCCTGTGCACAGCATTATAGCTAGCTGTGGAGAGTCAACAGGACCTGTTCAAGCCTCCTCTGATGGTTCTATAGCAATGATTTTATATTGGCAGGCCCTGTAACAGCAGCAGTTAGAGCAGCATTGAAGCATAGTGTGTTAAGTGCTTTAGATAATCATAAAGCAGTCCTTTTAATAATCTTAGAGGAAAGATAGAGAATCTTCCACTGTAAGATGGGAAAGAAGGTTTGCTAGAGATTTTTGGAAAGTTTAGGAATCCTGTAATATTGGCATTGTTCTGTTATAGATAGGGCCTCTGAGGCACAGAGTAGTTAATGAGTTGCCTGATGTCATTGAGCGGACCTGCTTATAGAAACTAATGTCCTTGTGCCTAGAATCACTATTTTATTTTCCTGAGACACCTGTTATAGTTCCTGAGAAATCTGCTCCAGCTGACTCTGCTTTAAGCAGGGTGGTCAGACTAGATAATCTCCGGAGGCCCCTATCTCAGCCGTTCACTGGTTCTATAGTAGTTACACAATTTTCTATAGTCTGTGTTTTTCCCACAGGTTTTATAATTCTGGAATAAACTATTGATAAAGATATGACTAGCTTTTATTTCAATTTTTTTAAAGCTAAAAATACCACATAGATGCAGATACTATGATTGCTCAGTGGCATCCTGAGGCTATGGCCAGAGATTCATGAAAGGCGCAGAAACAAGTATCAAAGAATTCAGTTTCATTTGGGATCTTACAGAACATAAATTAAATAATTCTTATGGAATATAAATTAAATTGGAAAAACCTTTCCTTATGCATGTAGATTGATACTCTTAAACATTAGAAGGCCAAAAAGACTTGAAAATCTTTTGATCTGCCAAGATCTGCGTTCAGAGAACTGTTTTACCCAACACAGATGAGGAGATGAAATGCCAAGTCCAGCAGGAGCAATATAGATATTACTGATATATGTCAATATTCTCAGAGGTCATGTGGTTAAGCCAAGAGGAACTGAGAAGCCCATATGATTGCTCGTGTACAAGCTTAAGGCTGTAGTGTACATTCCGCTATTAATTTGGCTTCTCCAATAATAACATTCATTTCAAATAATATTTTACTTTTGATTTAGAGAATAATCTATTCGAGTTGTGTATATGAATCAAGGAATGAAAAAAATATTCTTTGGTCTATATTTTAGTATTTCATTATCTAATCTAAATCTATTATGACCTATTAATATATAGTTATGTTAATTTTTAATTATTAATATATAGCAATGGGTATAGTCTAGCTGATGCAACTGCTCTGTGATTTTAAAAATTTATGAAGTACTACATACTCCCAGGAAAATTCATCCCTCTGCTTCTGATAGATTCAAATTTTCTTTCATTTTTTATATTCTCACTCAAACCACAACCGCATCCAAACTTATAGACTATCCAAACTGGTCTCATCTCAAAGCCCTTTCACTGGCAACTCTCCAGAGTATTTCTGGAAGCCTCTTAGAGTCAAGAGGAATGGGAAATCAGGTCTGTAATGCTCTATATTCTTGGCAGTGAAACTCAGTGAGGAGAAGCTGTTAGCAGGAAGCATTTTTGAGCCATCTCTTAGCTGTAACGGACTACATGAGCACGCTAATGTGGTTTGGCACAAAGCCAAAGAAGGCAACTTAGCTGAAAAGCATGAGACGTGTTCGCATGGTCACTTGGAGCTGAAAAGCCAGTGTGCAGCAGGGACCTGCCGCTTGTGGAGCCCGCGCTGCTGGTGAAGCATCACCTCCCGGCTGATGTGGTTACTGCGTGTGCGCTCCTCGACCGCCTCAGTGCAAAGTCAAGCAGCCAAGTCCCCCACATCAGCAATGCACTCTAATCTACCTGACTTCTCACTGAAATGGGAAAAGAAGCTCCTACACTGTCATTAAGGCTCATGGGGGAAAAGCAGAATCTTATACTAGACCATTAATGTAGCCAGATAAAACAGGCAAACACAGTGCGCAGCGCTTTGTTCACATCTATTTTGGTGCCAAAAAGCTTAGATGCTTTTTCTAGTTGATATGATTTGGTCTATAGAAAGCCAGTGCCTTTTCCTGTAAATGCTTCTTTGCCTTAAACTATCATGACTGCAGTAACATAACTCCTGCCATCAGTATGTGTCCCTGACTGTATCAGGTAGTAATGGCACAGAGCAACAGCAGGGCAGAGGATGAGTCAAGGTCTGAGTTCAGACTTGAATCAAACACGCACTGTAGGTGTACATTTCAACTTTCTATTCAACATGAAAATAAATCAGAAAAGCAAAATTGAAGTTTCTGCAATAAAATAAATGTAAAATAAATGTAAACCAGAAGTGATTAATATCTCTTTACCTTTTAACTGTTACTATTTTTTCCTTTTTTTGTATATCATATATTTAAACTTTATCTTGCTAGTATTATGTGGTAGTCCATGCTCTAGATGAGCCTGAGCTCTCATCTGTGTCCTGCCTCATCTGCGTACTTGGAAGTATTATAATCAAATGTTGTATTAACACTGTACATAGCCCACTATGGTAAGCATTTCTTAGCAGGAAATTTTTGCAGGGTTAATCAGTGCTGTGATATTCCCTCTAGCTCTAACTATTCTTTTCTTACCAGCCTTACTTATTCAACATTCTCTCCACTATTTCTGTTCTTAAAATTTCTCAGTTATTGTATGCACTCACTTATTAATCTTTTAAAGAATTAAGGAGAAGCATTATTTTCTGATTGCAGTATTTATTTGTGTCTCAACTATAATAGCAACCCTTAATAATGCTGAAATTTTACTATCTTTTCCAAAATACACAGTCTACCTATTTATTGTAGTAATCTCTGTTACTTAAGTAAGGAGCAAAAGGAGAGATATTTAATGCCCCTCTGCTTCTTGTTGCTGCACCACTGTGTAATAAAGACACCTAGAGAGGGAACATCTGGTTCTCTCTCTTACATAAAGTGTTTTTTGAGTCTTTTTGCCACTGACAAAACGTTTCACATGTTTACTGGATAGAGAACTGTAAGAGAAAGGAAAGTGATCTGCTCACTGGAATGCAACAAATTGCATCAATATAGAACTTGTTAAGGAATATTGCTAAGGACATGACTAGATCCAACCCCAGGTGATCCATTTTTCACTTCAAGTGAGAACTACTACAAAAATTCAAATGTAAATGAAATATGTTTTTCTAATAGCTAAATGAAATGATTTTGAAAGTTCTTCCTCTGGAATTTACCAGGAGGTGATAATGATTAAACAGAAAAAGATTTGTTGCAATAGCAAGGTTCTCAAACTAAATTTCCCTCTTATGAGATGGTTATCTAAATAAGTTTAGACCACAATCACACAGAATCACAGAATGGTTGAGGTTGGAAGGGACCTCTGAAGATCATCTAGTCTAAGCCCCCTGCTCAAGCACCATCACTTAAAACAGTTTACACAGTATCATATCCAGGCAGGTTGTGAATATCTCCACAGAACAAGACTCCACAGCCTCTCTGGGTAACCTGTTCCAGAGCTCTGTCACCCTCACAGTGAATAAGTTGTATTCCTCATATTCAGACAGAACTTCCTATGTTTCATTTGTGCCTATTGCCTCTTGTCATGTCTCTGGGCACCGCTGAAAAGAGGACGGCCACATCCTCTTGCCACCCTCCCTTAAGATATTTGTATACACTGATAAGATCCCCTCTCGGTCTTCTCTTCTCAAGGCTAAACAGGCCCAGCTCTCACAGCCGTTTCTCATAAGAAAGATGATCCAGTCCCCTAATAATCTTTGTAGCCCTATGCTGGACTCTCTCCAGTAGCTCCAGGTCTCTCTTGTACTGGGGTGCCCAGAATTGGACTCAAGAGGTTGTCTCACTAGGGCTGAGTAGCAGGGCAGGATCATCTCCCTCAATCCGCTGGCAACACTCTTCCTAATGCATCCCAGGGCACCATTGACCTTCTGGACCACAAGGGCACACTGCTGGCTCATGGACAACCTGTCATCCACCAGCACTCCCAGGTCCTTCTCTGCAGAGTGGCTTTCCAGCAGGTCAGCCCCCAGCCTGTACAGCTGCATGGGTTTATTCCTTCCCATGTGCGGGACCCTGCATTTGCCTTTGCTGAACCTCAGGAGGTTCCTCTCCAGCCAACTCTCCAGCCTGTCAAGGTCTGTCTGAGTGGCAGCACAGCCCTCATGTGTATCAGCCACTCCTCCCAGCTTGGTATCATCGGCAAACTTGCTGATGAGGCACTCTGTCCCTTTGTCCAGGTCGTTGACAAAAACGTTGAACAAGACTGGACCTTGTACTCACCCCTGGGGGACACTGTTAGTTACAGGCCTCCAACTAGACTGCGCTGCTGCTCACAACCCTCTGAGCTCTGCCATTCTCAACCCACCTCACTGTCCATTCATTCATCCAGCCCACACCTCCTGAGCTTTACCTATGAGGGTGTTATGGGAGACAATGTTGAAAGCCTTGCTGAAGTCAAGGTAGGCAACATCCACTGCTCTCCCCTCATCTACCAGTAATTCCTTCATAGAAAGCTATCAGATTGGTTAAGCAGGATTTCCCCTTGGTGAATCCATGCTGGCTACTCCTGATCACCTTCTTTTCCTCCACATGCTTAGAGAAGACATCCAGATGAGCTGCTCCATCACCTTTCCAGGGATGAAGGTGAGGGTGACTGACCAGAAATTTCCTGGGTCCTTCTTCTTGCCCTTTTTGAAGACTGGAGTGACACTGGCTTTCCAACAAGCTTGTGAGGAATGAATGTACTTCTAGAGGTTGGAGACCCCAACTCAGAGTAGAAAGCATAGATTTAAAGACATATCTGTTCAGATTAGGGCATTGAATTCAGCGTTTGATCTTGAAAGATTCTGAAAAACTCACTGGTAGCTGAGTACTTTAAACACCTTTAACTTTACTCTCCTACGAAGATACCCCTTAGAAGATGCGAAGGTGAAAGATCTTCTGTCTAAGAATTCTGTCATGAAGTGAATGGTGCCTCTTCTTCCAGAGTTACATCAAATTTTCTCAATGTTTCTGTCTTCAAAGGTAAATGGTTGCCTTTCATACTGAAAAAAGGAAATTCTAAAAAAATATAATATCGAACACCACCATACTGTATCTAAATCTCTCGCTAACTAATACTGTATAGAGTCTGAGGGTTCCTCTTCCGCTTACTATGTGAGACCTGTTATACAGTAATGGGAGTTATAGTTACTTATTAGATGAAGAGTTGATCCCTTTGAAGCTGCAGTTTGCAGTGCAGTGGGTAAAAATACATAACACAAATCTCAGTTTCAGGTTTCATAGGTGATAGCTTGGCCCAGCTGAAGTCAATTAAAATTTTGTCATTGATTTTCAATGATGAGAGTGTGCCACAATACGACTTTGGACTGCAGAAGAAATTAATATTATTTTAAGAAATTTACTGGCTGAATTGTGTTTGTGCTTAATTCCCTTGATCCCTTCACGTACATCAAGAAAAATTCATTCAGAGAACTTGTGGACTGTTAGTTTAATGAATATGATTCAGACATGAGGCAACAGCCTAAATCATATGCCATTGCTTTCATTTCTCAGACTTCCATTTTATAACCAAGGTATTTTTTAGCATAGCAAAATGAAAAATACCTATACACTCCCATGCAAACCCAGGAACATCAAACATAATAAAATTGTTGATTCAATTGTTTTTTGTGTGTGAAAACACAGTATATAAATAAGTTTTATATGTATGTGCCCTGTCCATCATTAGAAAATGAGCAAAAGTGGGTCATTTTAAAAGAATGTTCAAGAAACTGTACTACAGAAAATCAATTTGCAGACTGACACCCTGTCTGCTTAGTTTTTAGTTAGAAATGGTTTCCCCAGCAAAGTTATCAATTCCTGCAAATAGTAGTTTAAAGGATACACTGGCATCATGTGGTGTTACCTGCACTACACTAAGTTGCTATGAAATTGAACATGTATTTTATTTTAAAGTGCATTAATTTTCAGATTTACAATACATTTTTTTTTTAAAAAAAGCATAACTTAATTTCATAGCATTTTCAGTTCAGGAGATCATTTAGTTCACAGTGGCATTGCTTCAAACAAAGTGGCTGAGCTGCTTCGGAAAAGGACAAGATTACTTCAGCTGCTGCATACATGTATATTTGGGGCACAGGTTTAGAAAATTCAAAATAACCTATTCATTAGGAAAAAAAAACAGATATTCCTTGCATAGCCTTGCTTTTAAGCTCCAGAAATACAGTCTAGCTATTTGCCTGCTTTGTATATTTCTTTGTAGAAAGAAATATATTTATCACTATTAAATGCAGTATAATATACTCCATACAATGACATACAGAATAAGCATTTGTGTGCTGTATTTTAGACAATGTTGTTGTACATTCTGTCCACACAATATATACAATATACCTCAGGTGGGAATACATCCAAGGTATTCACAATACACATGCGCTCCAAATATCTGGACCACTATGAGCTATTAAGTGAGTTGCTTCATGAGACAAATCACATACTCCTGTTTCTCTATGAAAATTAGGTGATGCCTTAATTAATGCTGAATTGCAGTGGAATTCCATGCAAGTACTTACGACATGCACAAGACTACAGAATGAGTTAATTATGATCAGTGTTATTATAGTGAATACTAAATGAATTAATAATGCTGGCACACTTGAAATGAAGAGTTACCAAGGACTGTGGTAGAACACGAGGATAAATATTACGTGATGAAAGGCATTATGTGCTCAGCAGGGAGAAAAAAAATCAGTCTCTGCAGCTCCAGACTTGCAAGTATAGTACCTATTAGCATTACACAGGTTTCACATTCGAACAAGTGAATTTTTGTTTTATTATAGGATTAAATATTTAAGAACACTAACCATAACTTAATTTTCCAGATGGAAAAAAATATACCCCATAAATAAATGATATTTCATAACAGGACTTCTCTTGCAGATGGATTTTTTCTGAGTATCTATAATGCTAAAACAGTTCACTGACTGGAAGCTGGAGAAAGACAGAACGCCTGAATCTCTCAGAGTATACTGCCCCAAGTTATGCTATCACTTACCAGACACAGTCTACCCTGGTTGTAAAGAAACTCTGAAATAAGATAACACAGTTGTACCTAGTAATTTTTTGCCTCTTGGAGATAACCTACACCAAACTTGCTGTGATATTTGTTTTTAGGTATAAAATGTTGCAAAAATCCAACCATTCGTATCTGTTATAGATTTAGTAAGATGTGAAGGCATAGATGGATTTAATTAGATGTAATTATTTTCATACCTACAACTCAAAAATATACATAAATGAATATATGGGTATTTGGCAATCTGTGGGAACTGTGTTTATAAATACTGAAACAGCTGTTGGCAAATTTAAGTGTTCAAGCAAGGAAAGCAGCTCTTAACTTCTACTAGTCAGGTTTGCATTAAAGGAATCATTATTCTCTATCAGGATCACACAGTGATCCATGTACACTGTCAGCACCTCCACTGAAGCCTCACAAGTGATTCCAAGCTCACAGGCACAGAAGAGAGAGAGAACAACTTGCCCTCTAATCTTTGACTAGGTCTTTATCAGCTCTGGTATTGTCTGTAATTACAAACACACATTATACTGTAATTCCCTGGGGTATTAATATAGGCTAATGGATAGAATGAGGACTCACTACGCTTTTCTCTACCTTAATCTTCAGTGTCTTGTTTTTAACTGGAAATGTTTATATTGCCTCGTGCACATGCACCCGTCTTGAAGTGTACACGCTTGCTTGACATTTTTGTTGAACAGACTCAAGTACACACTCAAAGCTTAACGGATGCTTAAGTCCTGTGTCCTTCAGTGCTAATACTCAGCATTGCTTTCCCAACTTGATTTTTAGAGGTTTTAGCAGGTTTTTTCTACTTTACATAAACACATGCACGCTCTATAATGTTTGATAGTTCTGCAAACAGCACGAGCATCAAGTCCATATAGCCTGCTATGTATTTAAAAGTCTCAGTTTACTTTGAATTGAGATATTAAGTCATTTGTGAAGTTTTATTATCTATCAAGGACTCTTTGTGTGTTATGGCTTCCTTAGATTACGCTACAGTTTCAATGCATTTCAGACAGATAGACTAAAACATCTGGTATGCTCTGAATATGTTCCACTTCAAGTTCTAGACTTAAATGTGATGATTTTGTCTTGAAAATTACTGAACAATAGAAATCAAAATGATCAGTAAAATCAATAACACAGAATTGACTGACACCAGGAAACTAGCCTATTTATGACCTGGAAGAAATATTTATTTGGAAGGGCAATGGTGTCTGACCAGTCTAAATTTATGATATTCAAACTAATCATTTTCAAATGACTAACCAGTGTAAAACTCATCATTACTGAGTAAGTGTACTTTTAACTCAAAGTAAGTGACAACTTTTACACATAATTTACAATTTTGAAAGTGTAATTAACAGCTGATGGTGTATATCATAAGCTTAATCTTAGTCTCTGACTTTATTGAATGATGGGGTTCACTTTCATTCTTGTACTGTATGTTATTGTATAAATCAGTACCATTTCCAATAAAGTATAGACTGACCAGTACTAAAGACTGTAACACCAGACAGTTATCTCCTGCTCAGCCCTTTCATGCTTCTGTCAGGCTCCTTTGAAAACCGCAGAGTGCCCTCTGTTGATCAGAACATAGCCTTTTATGTATCAAAGCTCTCGCACAGCAAATCTTACAGTTTCCCTTTTCTAAGGCTTCTGTAACAAAAATAATGCAAATTTAGCAAAAGTGAATGTGTTCACTTAAACATTGGCGTTAGGATACAGAGGTACAAAAAAGTAGAACTAACTTGACACACTGCATTATTATTTACTTACATGCAATGCTGAATAGAAAGATACATACCTGGTGACAGTGGAAAGCACTTTCTTTCTGTGTATGTACGTGTATGCACATGGCCATTAAGTTACACAGTCACAGACACATTTACACATATCTTACTATAATGAAAAATAACATTTTTAAAGATTTGATGCAAATAGTGATGCTACATATTGCAAGATCCAGTAAGTGGCAAAAACTGTTTAGTAAATGATGATTACTTAATCCTCCTATGTTCCCTCAAAAAGCAAAACAGAGGAGTGCAGCATTTAGCTCCTATGGTGTCTCTACATAAATTGATGGCCTAGTTTGCTGGTGGCTCTTTCAAACTAAGTTACAGCAAGCCTTGATAAAACAGTAAATTTTATTACAGTTTTTGAGCAGTAATTCGTAGAGGGATGAGACTAGCTCCTTTTTTTCCTTTTTTTTTTCTTTTTTTTCATCTCTTGTTAGTTTGTTGGTTGAAAAAAAGCATCATAATGTTTAGAATTCTTCCAGAAGTTAATTGGTTGGGGATGTCAAGACTGAAAATGATTCTTATTTAATAACATTTTCTCATATGTCATATTGAAATTAGGAGGATAGAATCACACGTCATGGTGAATTTTGATTAGATATATATTACTATTAGTAATATATATTTATATAATTATCTTTAGTATATATTACTATTAATAGTATATATCTAAAATCTTAGTTAACGAAATAGTTCAATTTTCTTTGCATCTGTAAAGTTGTATAGATAATGATTCGTTTCTAGAAGTAATTGAACTATGCTATTTTGTAATAAAAGACGGCCCAATTCCATTTTTTCATAGCTGTTTGAAGATGTGATAAAAGAAGAATTGTACAATTAATTTACTGTCTTATGACTTCAATAATAAGGGTTAGGGAAATATGTAATGCTGAATGTTTGTATATTCAGAAATACAGTGCTAAGTATAAAAACATACAGACAAGACACTTTTTATAATGTGTCAGGATAAATTTCTAGTAAATATAGACAGTAAATGAAGCATTAGCATTTATTTCGTAATATAAAATAAACAAAGTTAAGTCAGAAGCCTGAAAATTAAAAAGGAAAATACAAAAAATCTGTTACTGAATGATCATACTCCTCGCTTGCATTATGTTTATTCTCCAAATGTGGTTGTTTTTCTAATGCTATAATTAAAATATGTATTCATGAAGCCAAGTTTTCCTAAATTGAGAATATGGCAATATAAAATCTTTTAAAGTACATTTATCATATACCATTTTTGCATATAATTTTGTTCTTGTCAGGTCCACAATTAAGCCAGTTTCAGCTGTAATTGAAAGATCTCAAATATGTTTTTATGGAGAGGAAAAAGAAAGATTGAAAAAATGGCAAAAAAATTACAAGAACTTTCTGGGAAACTTAACATTCCCTGTTAGCATTCATATTGATTTCCATTTACTTTCTTTGAAATCTTGATGCTATAGTTTTATAAACATTTTTTGTAACCATCATTAAAAAGTAAATAAATTTTTAAAGATATTTAATAATATACATCCAAAAAGAATAATTGAATTAATATTGCTACTGTTTTTTGAAAGGCACATCTCAAATTGATGAAAAATACTATAGTATACATTCCTTAACTGAAAGAGGAAAAAATGATTTGGAATATGCATATTTAAAACAGATACCCTTTTCCTTACCAAAATCATTTTTATAATTTACCTCGAAATTATGGAATTACTATGTAAGAATCACTTTCAATATAGAAAATCCTAATAGCAGAATATTCCCATGCCAACACTAAATATTCACTACATTCCTGTTTTAAGTCTGTCCAAGTAGCCACAAGAGGGCACTGTGTTTTTGTTTGTGACTTCCTTCAGGGAGTACTTTTATATAGCTATGGCTATTTACAAGCAATATTCATATTTTTCCTTTTTCACTGTTTCAAAGATAAAACAGTATGTTTTAATCACTGAATATAATGAATTGATGAAATGCAGACTCAAAAGGGCATAATGAGTGACTCTGCTTTCTAACTTTGCTCACTTGACTGATACATCTCATTACTAGAGCCTTCACCAACACAACATTTTGTCGTGTCAAGTCTTCGTGATACACCTAAACCGAGCTTTGGTCATCTTCGAGTTACGGAGAGGTGTGAACTCTGGCAGAGCAGTACGCAGAAGCAGGACTGGCTCCAGCGAGCCGCTTGGGAAGCCGAGTGTACGTATTCCTTGTTGGCTGAGGAGACAGGGACGGCACTGACAGAAAATGGTGTGGATGTAATCAGGCCTCCATAAAATCTCCTCTTTGCTGCTGGGCTACGCAGTAACTGTGTTATACAGCCGTCATATCCACTCCTGAGATATCTGTTCTATTAATCACTTAATTGCAATTCATACAAGCCCAAACATGACATTTTTCTCATTATTTATTATTTTTTACTTTTCCAATCAGACAAGACATTGCCTTGATTCTTCAGCATCCTTACACTACATACACCTCCAAATGATTAATTTTTTCTCTAGATAGTAAGCTCTCCAAGAAGCAAGCTGTCTAGAAGGGTACAGGGCAGATTTTTTGTGCCCATGCATCGGTAAGCATCACTCCTTTTCAGAAGCACAGGGAGCTTTTCTCTGAGAGCAGTGTCACAGGGAGGGAAGGGATGTTGCTGTATTCCATATTTGCAACCCTTCTCTTCTGACAGTTTTTCTGCATCCGGAAGGCCTTTGTGCATAACCAGTTATTAACAAAACCACAAGTTAAGTTCTGCCCCTTTAGCTGGAAGTGTATCCTGGCATGCTGTGTCACATAGAAACACATGGATGTGTCACATGGATAAGATTCACTCTATGTTTGTAATGTATCTAGGGCATATTTTGGATATTGGCCATCTTTCCACCAAACTTCAGCCTAGGTACTCAGGTTAGTAGATAGGATTTCCCTGTGGGGTCCTTCAAAGACATTTCGCTCTGCACACTGACTGGAAAAGCCTAGGAACTGATGTTAGTTGGGCTGCTTTTTTAATCTCAGATTGCTTAAATTTGAGTGTCAAGAAGATGCAAGGTGCACACAATAATTTCTAGCCCATATATTTCATAGAAAAACACCCTACGGAGATCTGGAGATGTAGAAAGAAATTACGTAAAACAAAGACAAGCAACCAAGAAACGTGAATTTTATAACATAACTGGTATTTCTGCTTCACAACATGCCTGGGTAGTAGCTGTGGAGATGGAGGCCCTCCATCATACCGTGAGAGTCAGAAGTTGTGTGTTGGATCATATTTCATGATGGCAACATTTCTTCAACCAGTTACTCTTTCTTGAGCTGGCATCTGTTTTCCTCTCATTTTAAAACTGACCTTTCTTTGAGATATGGACAAAAGAGAATGAGCAGTCTGCTTACGTGCATTTAAATATGAGAAACTCCAGAAGGCAATAGAGGATGATCTGATCTGGGATAAAAGAGTCACTTTTAAGCTAGAGAGCTTTTTTCTTCACAACTAGGTAACAACTAGAAGTTTGATTTCTTTTATTGAAATGCTCATCATCTGTGCTAGTCAGGGAGGAAACTCCCCTGCTCTTCCACTACTGCCTTTTTTTGTAGCATTTTGTATACCTAAAAAGCAGAATTATTAGCCAAGGGCAGGCTCTCAGCAATGACCACAGCATAGGCTAGTGGCAACTGCTGGAAGAAATTTGCTGAATTAGATGGACTAGTCAGTTACCTTGGCAGATATATCCTCTCCTGTTGTTTGAAACTAGAAAATACAAAGCTGAGAATTGCTACTGGCTCTAAGTAATGAAAACATGCCATATCCTCTTCAGGCTGAATCCATTGCAGGGTAAAAGAATATTAAGTCTCCAGTCAGACAACTTCCCAATTAGCCAGCCAGGTTTGTATCCATGAAAAATGTAAATTACAGGTGAGTGATGAGATCTTGTATGTGTTACTGTTTTGCAGCATCATACGTTTTAGCTAGAACATTAGTAATAAATAATGCTTCTGAGTGTTCCTGCTGTGAAATTGTTTGCTGTTGTGCACACATCTCTTCACTACGTGCAGATGCTCTGGTGAGAGTACAAGCAATGTTAATCATTCCTACAGTGATGAAACAGGAAAGAATAGAAGATCTTTCCTGACAATGTCCTTCGGAAAATGCAGTGAATCTAGAAGTTATGTTATATTCAGGAACTCAGTAGTGCACCTAGTTACAGAGAGGGTGTGTGGAGAGACTAGAATTATAATTTCTTTTATAATTCCCTCACCCTCCTCCTATCTCTTAGGAAAGTCCATATTTAATACAAGAAACAGCTGTAAGAGTTTTTTAGAGCGAGCTGGGAGAGATTTTATCACATAACCTTCCGGTGATCAGACGTATGAGTTTTCAGTAGTTCTTCCTATCAGGTAGATGTTGATGGCTGCCACACGGCTCAGGAATAACTCCAGTCTTTAAGGATACCAGAATGTCAGCTTTGAAATGTCCATTCTCCAGCTATCTACATGGATCACTTCTCAGGGTAAGAAATTAGTTCTATTTCCTGTATCCATTTGATGCTTTGCTCTCATCACAACACTTGTCTAGAGGCTTAGTTAATACCAGCAGAGTTTATATTTTGTAACACATATTTGTGTTCTTTCAAATTTCAGACACTTAAAAAATGTTCCCTGTTCACATTGAATTGCAGGTCACTGATTGTATACTTGCATTTTTTAATTATCTATAGCAGATCTCTTAGAGGAAATCTGTAGACTCCCCGGGGAGCTACAGGCTCTTACTGATCATGTCTGCATCTATTACTCTTCTGCTTATTCTTTACAGGGAGGGTACAAAGGAGAAGTTAGAGTCAATCTAATTCCTGATGCAGAAATAACTTATGATACATAAAAGCATGTGAAAATAGCTAATATATTGAGAACTTCTATAGAAGTGCAATGTTTATCTTTAAATCTTGCAATTGCTGACTGCTGTCTGATTTCCCAGCTAATCTCATGCCATTGTCTAACCTACATCCCCCTCATCTTGTGCCTGCTCTTAAAGTTGTCAAAGTTGATCTTGTATTACATCAGAAAAATGAGTGCAAAGACCTTTGACAGAACAAATCTGACAGATTTGTAAGAGACAACACTGCTTAGGAAAGCATTTCTCAGTTGCAACCTGAATATTTCCATCTGTATTTTCCAGTTGTGCAAAGAAAAGTTGTGTGTATTTTGCACAATTTGATAAACTTTTATTTTTACATGGCATCAGTCTTCTTCTAGATTACTGCTATCAAGTATATGTGGGACATGCTTGATTTCTTCACTCCAGATTTTGTAGAATAGTAGGTAATCTTTATGCAATAATGTTTTGTTATTTTGTCTTTTAAAAGGAAAGATGACATACTGGAAAACAGGAGAACTGTCAAAATGCACAAGAAAGTTGAAAAGGATGTTAGCTCTTCATCTATCTCTTAAAAATTCCATTTAGTAATTCTGTTCTATCGTTCCCCTAGCTGTAATATGGGAATGATAATATGCGTCTAATGCATTGGTCTGATGAGTTTTATTTCACTTAGTCTTGCAAAGTGTGTTGAGAACCTTGATGATGTCAATGAAATAAAGGCAAAACTTTTCTTTTTATTTTTTCTTTTTCTTTTTTATTATTGTGCCTGAAAACCATGATATTTAAATAAAAAATAATTTACATTCATATTCCCTTTGGAAATAAAGGAATAGAACATTTTGCAATTAAGATCACTTTCTATTTGCAAAATTTGCCAGCAAATCCTCATACATAGAAACAAATAATTTGACAGATTTATGACAGTTACACAATGAAAAATTGTTTATCTAAGTCATTGTTCTTCATTAAAACATTTTCATCAGATGTGTGCAATGCATCGCATGTCTATGCATATAGTATTAAGAAGAAAACCAACTTGTAGTGTCTACATTTCTACTACCTCAAGTTCTGATTTATTTTTCAGTTCTACTATTAAACAGAATTGGACTAGTTAGTTGCTGAATTAGGTAACTTCATCAAGACACTTACTACTGCAGTAGAAGGTGTTCTGTGCTGCAACGTAAACTGCTTTCTCTCTGAGTTAACACTCTGTTAATTTTCAAGTAATGTTACGATAGTGCGATATTGCTTGTCCATTAGAGCTGTACTTGAGGTGCATTGATTTGGCAAAGTTCTAGAACTGAAATATTAACACTTCTTTTGGACACTCATAAAAATCTAGTGACATTTTTAAGTCTGATAACACATATATAACTTTAATGTGCTAACCTCATTTCCATTTAGTGAATTTTATTCTATTTTCATGACTTATTGGTTTCAACTCATTATAGCAGCAGTTTTCAACTTTGGGTCTGAGGACCCTAACCATTGATGGACTATTTCCAAGAGTTTCAGAAAAGGTAAATAATAATAGCAAAGTCATTGTCATGAGATCAAAATTTACTTTGCAGAGATCTATACTTCAGCAGAAGACAAGGAGATGCAAATTGAAGAGTCAAAAATCATTGCAATATACAGTACTGGACCTAATTTAACTCACACTCTTTACAGAAAATCTTTACCACTCCCAAAGGAATGTGAAAGTACCTAAGAAAAAAGTCCTCCAAATTTTTAAGGTACAATTAGATATGTCCATGCTATTAAACAACCACCATAATCAATCAATGGCAATTGCATTTCAATATTGCACACATTTCCTCAAGTGGCAACCATGCAAGTCTAGATCAAAGCTTCAAGATCAAGGTAGCATTTACAGCAAGAGTGTAACCTTATCATTTAAAAGTATTAAAATGTCATTTGGCCTGAATCTCTATATGTTGATCCTACTTATGAAAACTGTATTTTCTATGCAATTTGCAGTGAAGCTTGGCCAAATCCTCTGAGCAAAAAGAGATAAAAAAATATTAACCTATTCTATTGCAAGTGATTTACTTCACTGTTTTTTTCCATTCTGTATGAAATTAGGAAATTCAAAATTAAAAAGATGAATTTCTAAAATCTCCGAAAAATACATTGTACAACAGAAAGAGATTAAATAGAATTAGGATTGAGGAGAAATATTTGCAAGGTATGACTGAGCTGCTAAGAGAGGTTGCTCTTATTTTCAAAAACAAAAAGGGTAAATCCATTTAAAAACTTATGAAATTAACTTATTGCTTAATTTAAAAGAAATCCAAACATGCTGAATTAGAATTAGAAAATATGAGATCAAAGAATCCAAATAGATTGAGTTCTGATCTATTATGGCTTTTAAGGAAGGGTGTTCAGTGACTGGAAAATTGCCAGCTTTATGCCTGGGTCTATTATAGGGCAGGAGGAGGATTCAGGCAATGAGAGACCGACATTCTTCATCATGCTCCCTGGAAAGATCCTGAAGCACAACCTCTTGAAATCCATCTCCAAGCATGTGAAAGACAAATAGTTAATTGGATATAATCAACTTGGATTTACCAATAGCAAATCTTAACCAACCAACCCAATTGCCTTCTACAACAAAGTGATGGGCTATACAGATGAGAAGAGAGTGGTAGAAATAATGTAGCTTGACTTTAGCAAGGCTTTTTTGATATCGTCCCCCATAGCATTTTCATCTGAAAGCTGATCAATGGCTTGTTATCCAGCAGGTCTCTAACAATTTCCTGCTAGATAACAAGCCATTGATCAGGTCCATTTAAGCAGTTCAAAAAAACAGTGCTCCAGTCAAATCTCAACCTACTCAAGGCACCTCCTCAGCTTTTAAGGGAGTGACTGATGGGACAAATGGCAGAGCCTCTATGTAGACTTCTCTAAGATAATTTTTTGTTGTTTAGAAGGTTGATTATTCATTATATATATACATAAATATGTATATGATATATATATGATATATATTTCTGATGGAACGCTGACACATAACTACAGTATTGTTACAGTTTTATTCATATTATTTTAAAAGTGTGAGCACAAAAATGAAAGCAAGAGTAAGTCTACAAGATATTCACTTTTTTTTCAGCTCTATACTTTTCTACTCTTTTCTAATCTATTTTAATGCCTTTTGCAGCTGTCTACCAGGTCAGATCTATTCTGCTATGTTAAGACTATGCTTCCTGAAAACAAATTTCTTCTCAACATACAAAATGGCAGAAGTGTCTTTTCGAAAGAACAGGAGATATCTGGCCAGTATGCATTAGAAAATTGAAAGAGAAAATAAACTTTTGGGCATAGAGTCATTTCTTTGTCTACTTTTCAAATCATCTGCAGAAGCTAACACTATCTGGTTTTGGTGATTCAAAAAAATTCCATATTTATTAAAAAAGTTTTTCTGTAGTGAGAGAAAGAAGACGAGAAGTCTGCAGATATTGTCAAAATCCTATTTAAAAGACATGAAGTTATTAAAAGAAAATAGTACTACCATCTGTCAAACAGGGCATGTTTTGCAATAATTACAGATTTCACCACTGTGAAGAACTTCAGGAAATGTGGCTGATTACTTGTGGTTCAAAGATAGGAAAAGTTCTAGGAGCACACTTTTTCTTTTTCTGGAAAAGGAGATTGTGCCAATCTCATAAAGAAGATGTGGAGCTGGAAGAGATGTCTTGAGAATGTGATTTTGTTCCCTTATGATAAATGAATCAAACAAAGATTTGTCTTCCATTCAGATCTTTTGGGAATTTATTTTCTTTGCTTAGAAGTACGGATATATTCACGAAGGAGGTGGCAAGGGAAGATGGAATACTGGTAGATGTCGGTACTGATTAGCCAATCTCATAATTTTCTCATAGACTATGTATCTCATAAGCGTTTGGGTGTATCTTTAGTGGAAGCTTAGTGAAAGAGGACTGAGACCTTCCATTACTCTGCCGTTTCTGTGTGTATAGGTGTATGCACAGAGGCAGATAGTGAGGAACAATTGATGTTATGTATATATTTGCTTGAATGACTGCCTCGTAGGTCTCACCTAGTGCTTTATTATCGCTGCTGAGAACATACAAATACCCATCAGATACCTACCATATAGATTCAACATTTTTTTCTTCTTTATTTTTAATCAATCTTGCTTAAGACCTGTATGCATGGGGAAATTATAAGTAAAGCTGTAGATTTAAACTGGAAAAAATGGTCTGCTTATAGCAGTTCTCATTTGGATTTAATAATGGTCTTTAATTTAATACGGGCCAATTTAATAATGCTTTTTTTTGTAACATTGAGAGTGTCTTATTTGGAACTTCATCAGGCTGAACTTTAAAAAATCTGTGAGGATACATCCACATTTTATAAAATGTGAGACACAAACTCTCACTGTTCACTCTCATAACTGAACGAAAACCAGATGACTACACCAAAGTAGCACCAAATCCCCCAAAATATACTTTACTATACTATATAAATATATAGCTTCAAGCACCTAGTAAGATTTTACATTTAGACTCTGCATGATGTAAACGAAATCACATAACTTTTGGTTTTCTCATTATTTACCAGTGTTCACCACATGACAGATTACTTTCTATTTTTAGATTTTTCATTTCTAAGATTAAGAGCTTTTTCATAATACTTGTTAACTCCTCAAATAGATAAAAACATGAGCAAACATTTTATTTGCAGATATCGATGATGCAAACACAAGTGTACAGTGAGACCAACCACATATTTTTACATTTTATTATTTTAGTCAGTACGCCAAATAATCATATAAAATAAATCTCTTAATAAGGAAATTTAATTTCACTGAAATACCTGAAAATATTTTCTGCATGATTTAAGCCAAATGTTCAGTTGCTTGTGAGAAAAGTTAAGCATGATGGATTATAAAGTCCTTAAAATTATTGGGTTTTTTTTTTGAAGTAGATTCTTTCTTCTATTTAGCAAAAATAACTCCAACAATATCTGATGGTTAGGTAGCATACAGGGAACCAAACACCCTCACCATTCCTGAATAATTTTAATACTGAGTAAACTTTGCAATCCAGACTCTGAAAAACACAAACCTTCCAATTGCATTCTGTAAACTGAAGCATTTCTCTTTTAATCATTCCTTGGAAATACAAATGATCGGTTCTTCCTCTTTCATTGGCTTTCATCCAAACTGCAGTCCATACTTACTCTCCTTAGCTCTTGCCCAGCTAAGTTAGTATGAATAAATTACTTCATATTAAAGTCTCACCACCAAAGCTATCCACTATATTCGCTGGCAAGAACATGAAAATTAAGCAATGGATTCCAACTTTGGTTTTAGTTGTTTTGCTTACAGAAGGTTGCTTCTCAGTTTTTGGTATACAATAATATCACATACTGGGTATGTATATATATATATGTATATTTATTTAAACTGTCATATATATTGCATAAGGTAATTAAGATGCCTAGCTTTGATATCTCTAATTGTTTAGATAGTACTGAATAACACATTTATTCGGTATTGTTTGGATCAGCTATGTTTGAATGAAAATTAAATTTCAATTAAAAATTACCTGGAACACAGACGTAGCATGGCCAACTCAAAACATGCATATATAATAAGAGGGAAATAGAAGTTCAATAGAAAACATCATACGGTTTTCTGATTTATTAAACAAATATTATGAACTTGATTAAGTTAATTCCATTTTTCAACATGTCCTTCAGAATATTAGAAGTAGTAAATGTTCTTTTCCATCCATAGGTAGAAAAAGGAAAACAAGGTAATACCACTTAATCTAAGAGATTTTAAGCTTTGAGTGAACTAGTCATTAAAACAAACTGGTACACTATTCTCTATCCCAAGATCTGGGTTAGGGATACAGTTAGGTTTTAGTTGGGGTTAGGAGGGACAAAGTCTCTCAGGTGGAGTAGGGTTACAAAGGGCATGTAAAAGGAAATGCAAAACTACACCAAGATTGCTCCTAGGGCAACTTCTGAAGGGGATTGGCAGGTGAACATTCAGGTGACATTTGAAATTTTGATTATAGTGAGGGTTATGGTTAGGACAAAGACAAAGATTAGAGCTACGTCTGGAGTAGGACTGCAAAGTGCATGAAAAAGGATATGCAGAGCTGCAGCAAAACTTCCCCCAGGAAAAATTAGGTTTGGAGAGTGATAAAGCATTGAGCCCCATGTGGAGTAGGGTTGCAAAGGGCATGCCAAAGGACAGCTACAGCTACACCAAGATTGCTGCAACAGTAAGTATGTATGTGCGCAATTAATAGGGCTGGTGTATTCAGATCCAGGCCACACAAACGGTTATGGTTAAAGTGAGGGTTAGGAGAGCGATGAAGCATACAGGGAAAAAGGAGGAAAGGATGATGACAAGGGACATAAAGAGCTACATCAAATCTGCTACACCAGAAACTTGTGCTTCACATCATTGAAAGTGCTGCTGAGTATGGGTACAGGCCATGTCCATGGACAAGGCCACAAAAAGGGTTGGGTTAGGGATCGGAGACTTACAAAGCATGTAGCCACAGGTGGAGCAGTACTACAAAGGCCATGTAAAAAAAAATATGTAGAGCAACACAAAGTCTCCTGACACCACATATTACCTTTCCGGGCCTTCCATGCGTATAATGCATTCCAGTACAGGTCAGTACAAAGCCTTGAGTGAACGTAAGAGTTAGGGATAGGGTTAGGGTTCAGAGAGTGATAAAACGTAGAGCCCCACGAGACGTGGGGCTGCACAGGGCACCCCAAAGGACATGCACAGCTGCACCAGGATTGCTCCCCCTGAAACTTTTCTCTCTCGGCCTTCTATGGGGCTCATGGAGCTGGGGCCAAGCCATGGACGTACTTAGGGTTAGGGTTAGGGTTAGGGTTCGGAGAGTGATAAAGCGTAGAGCCCCATGAGACGTGGGGCTGCAGAGGGCACCCCAAAGGACATGCACAGCTGCACCAGGATTGCTCCCCCTGCAACTTTTCTCTCTCAGCCTTCTATGGGGCTCATGCAGCTGGGGCCAAGCCATGGCCGTACTTAGGGTTAGGGCTAGGGTTAGGGTTAGGGTTAGGGTTCGGAGAGTGATAAAGCGCAGAGCCCCACGAGACGTGGGGCTGCAGAGGACACCCCAAAGGACATGCACATCTGCACCAGGATTGCTCCCCCTGAAACTTTTCCCTCTCGGCCTTCTATGGGGCTCATGGAGCTGGGGCCAAGCCATGGCCGTGCTTAGGGTTAGGGCTAGGGTTAGGGTTAGGGTTAGGGTTAGGCTTCGGAGAGTGATAAAGCGTAGAGCCCCACAAGACGTGGGGCTGCACAGGGCACCCCAAAGGACATGCACAGCTGCACCAGGATTGCTCCCCCTGAAACTTTTCCCTTTCAGCCTTATATAGAGCTCATGGAGCTGGGGCCAAGCCATGGACGTGCTTAGGGTTAGGGTTAGGGTTAGGGTTAGGGTTCGGAGAGTGATAAAGCGTAGAGCCCCACAAGACATGGGGCTGCACAGGGCACCCCAAAGGACATGCACAGCTGCACCAGGATTGCTCCCCCTGCAACTTTTCTCTCTCGGCCTTCTATGGGGCTCATGCAGCTGGGGCCAAGCCATGGCGGTGCTCAGGGTTAGGGTTAGGGTTAGGGTTAGGGTTAGGGTTAGGGTTAGGGTTCGGAGAGTGATAAAGCGTAGAGCTCCACAAGACGTGGGGCTGCAGAGGGCACCCCAAAGGACATGCACAGCTGCACCAGGATTGCTCCCCCTGCAACTTTTCTCTCTCGGCCTTCTATGGGGCTCATGGAGCTGGGGCCAAGCCATGGTCATCCTAGGGTTAGGGCTAGGGCTAGGGTTAGGGTTTGGGTTCGGAGAGTGATAAAGCGTAGAGCCCCACGAGACGTGGGGCTGCACAGGGCACCCCAAAGGACATGCACAGCTGCACCAGGATTGCTCCCCCTGCAACTTTTCTCTCTCGGCCTTCTATGGGGCTCATGGAGCTGGGGCCAAGTCATGGCCGTGCTTAGGGTTAGGGTTAGGGCTAGGGTTAGGGTTAGGGTTAGGGTTAGGGTTTGGAGAGTGATAAAGCGTAGAGCCCCTCAAGACGTGGGGCTGCAGAGGTCACCACAAAGGACATGCACAGATGCACCAGGATTGCTCCCCCTGCAACTTTTCTCTCTCGGCCTTCTATGGGGCTCATGGAGCTGGGGCCAAGCCATGGCCGTGCTTAGGGTTAGGGTTAGGGTTAGGGTTAGGGTTCAGAGAGTGATAAAGCGTAGAGCCCCACGAGACGTGGGGCTGCAGAGGGCACCCCAAAGGACATGCACAGCTGCACCAGGATTGCTCCCCCTGCAGCTTTTCCCTTTCAGCCTGCTATGGGGCTCATGGAGCTGGGGCCAAGCGATGGTCGTCCTAGGGATAGGGCTAGGGTTAGGGTTAGGGTTAGGGTTAGGGTTAGGGTTCAGAGAGTGATAAAGCGTAGAGCCCCACGAGATGTGGGGCTGCACAGGGCACCCCAAAGGACATTCACAGCTGCACCAGGATTGCTCCCCCTGCAACTTTTCTCTCTCAGCCTTCTATGGGGCTCATGGAGCTGAGGCCAATCCATGGCTGTGCTTAGGGTTAGGGATAGGGTTAGGGTTAGGGTTAGGGTTAGGAGAGTGACAAAGCGTAGAGCCCCACGAGACGTGGGTCTGCAATGGGCACCCCAAAGGACATGCACAGCTGCACCAGGATTGCTCCCCCTGCAACTTTTCTCTCTCAGCCTTCTATGGGGCTCATGCAGCTGGGGCCAAGCCATGGCCGTACTTAGGGTTAGGGCTAGGGTTAGGGTTAGGGTTAGGGTTCGGAGAGTGATAAAGCGCAGAGCCCCACGAGACGTGGGGCTGCAGAGGACACCCCAAAGGACATGCACATCTGCACCAGGATTGCTCCCCCTGAAACTTTTCCCTCTCGGCCTTCTATGGGGCTCATGGAGCTGGGGCCAAGCCATGGCCGTGCTTAGGGTTAGGGCTAGGGTTAGGGTTAGGGTTAGGGTTAGGCTTCGGAGAGTGATAAAGCGTAGAGCCCCACAAGACGTGGGGCTGCACAGGGCACCCCAAAGGACATGCACAGCTGCACCAGGATTGCTCCCCCTGAAACTTTTCCCTTTCAGCCTTATATAGAGCTCATGGAGCTGGGGCCAAGCCATGGACGTGCTTAGGGTTAGGGTTAGGGTTAGGGTTAGGGTTCGGAGAGTGATAAAGCGTAGAGCCCCACAAGACATGGGGCTGCACAGGGCACCCCAAAGGACATGCACAGCTGCACCAGGATTGCTCCCCCTGCAACTTTTCTCTCTCGGCCTTCTATGGGGCTCATGCAGCTGGGGCCAAGCCATGGCGGTGCTCAGGGTTAGGGTTAGGGTTAGGGTTAGGGTTAGGGTTAGGGTTAGGGTTCGGAGAGTGATAAAGCGTAGAGCTCCACAAGACGTGGGGCTGCAGAGGGCACCCCAAAGGACATGCACAGCTGCACCAGGATTGCTCCCCCTGCAACTTTTCTCTCTCGGCCTTCTATGGGGCTCATGGAGCTGGGGCCAAGCCATGGTCATCCTAGGGTTAGGGCTAGGGCTAGGGTTAGGGTTTGGGTTCGGAGAGTGATAAAGCGTAGAGCCCCACGAGACGTGGGGCTGCACAGGGCACCCCAAAGGACATGCACAGCTGCACCAGGATTGCTCCCCCTGCAACTTTTCTCTCTCGGCCTTCTATGGGGCTCATGGAGCTGGGGCCAAGTCATGGCCGTGCTTAGGGTTAGGGTTAGGGCTAGGGTTAGGGTTAGGGTTAGGGTTAGGGTTTGGAGAGTGATAAAGCGTAGAGCCCCTCAAGACGTGGGGCTGCAGAGGTCACCACAAAGGACATGCACAGATGCACCAGGATTGCTCCCCCTGCAACTTTTCTCTCTCGGCCTTCTATGGGGCTCATGGAGCTGGGGCCAAGCCATGGCCGTGCTTAGGGTTAGGGTTAGGGTTAGGGTTAGGGTTCAGAGAGTGATAAAGCGTAGAGCCCCACGAGACGTGGGGCTGCAGAGGGCACCCCAAAGGACATGCACAGCTGCACCAGGATTGCTCCCCCTGCAGCTTTTCCCTTTCAGCCTGCTATGGGGCTCATGGAGCTGGGGCCAAGCGATGGTCGTCCTAGGGATAGGGCTAGGGTTAGGGTTAGGGTTAGGGTTAGGGTTAGGGTTCAGAGAGTGATAAAGCGTAGAGCCCCACGAGATGTGGGGCTGCACAGGGCACCCCAAAGGACATTCACAGCTGCACCAGGATTGCTCCCCCTGCAACTTTTCTCTCTCAGCCTTCTATGGGGCTCATGGAGCTGAGGCCAATCCATGGCTGTGCTTAGGGTTAGGGATAGGGTTAGGGTTAGGGTTAGGGTTAGGAGAGTGACAAAGCGTAGAGCCCCACGAGACGTGGGTCTGCAATGGGCACCCCAAAGGACATGCACAGCTGCACCAGGATTGCTCCCCCAACAACTTTTCTTTTTCAGCCTTCTACGGGGCTCATGCAGCTGGGGCCAAGCCATGGCCGTCCTTAGGGTTAGGGCTAGGGTTAGGGTTTGGAGAGTGATAAAGCGTAGAGCCCCACGAGACGTGGGGCTGCACAGGGCACCCCAAAGGACATGCACAGCTGCACCAGGATTGCTCCCCCTGCAAGTTTTCTCTCTCGGCTTTCTATGGGGCTCATGGAGCTGGGGCCAAGCCATGGCTGTGCTTAGGGTTAGGGTTAGGGTTAGGGTTAGGATTCGGAGAGTGATAAAGCGTAGAGCCCCACGAGACATGGGGCTGCAATTGGCACCCCAAAGGACATGCACAGCTGCACCAAGATTGCTCCCCCTGCAACTTTTCTCTCTCGGCCTTCTATGGGGCTCATGGAGCTGGGGCCAAGCCATGGCCGTGCTCAGGGTTAGGGTTAGGGTTAGGGTTAGGGTTCGGAGAGTGATAAAGCGTAGAGCTCCACAAGACGTGGGGCTGCAGAGGGCACCCCAAAGGACATGCACATCTGCACTAGGATTGCTCCCACTGCAACTTTTCCCTTTCAGCCTTCTATGGGTCTCATGGAGCTGGGGCCAAGCCATGGTCGTCCTAGGGTTAGGGCTAGGGCTAGGGTTAGGGATAGGTTTAGGGTTAGGGTTAGGGTTAGGGTTCGGAGAATGATAAAACGTGGAACCCCACGAGACGTGGGGCTGCACAGGGCACCCCAAAGGACATGCACAGCTGCACCAGGATTGCTCCCCCTGCAACTTTTCTCTCTCGGCCTTCTATGGGGCTCATGGAGCTGGGGCCAAGCCATGGCCGTGCTTAGGGTTAGGGCTAGGGTTAGGGTTAGGGTTAGGGTTCGGAGAGTGATAAATCGTAGAGCCCCACGAGACGTGAGGCTGCAATGGGAACCCCAAAGGACATGCACAGCTGCACCAGGATTGCTCCCCCTGCAACTTTTCTCTCTTGGCCTTCTATGGGGCTCATGGAGCTGGGGCCAAGCCATGGTCGTCCCAGGGTTAGAGCTAGGGTTAGGGTTAGGGTTAGGGTTAGGGTTCGGAGAGTGATAAAGCGTAGAGCCCCACGAGACGTGGGGCTGCAGAGGGCACCCCAAAGGACATGCACAGCTGCACCAGGATTGCTCCCCCTGCAACTTTTCCCTTTCAGCCTTCTATGGGGCTCATGGAGCTGGGGCCAAGCCATGGACGTGGTTAGGGTTAGGGTTAGGGTTAGGGTTAGGGTTAGGGTTTGGAGAGTGATAAAGCGTAGAGCCCCATGAGACGTGGGGCTGCAGAGGGCACCCCAAAGGACATGCACAGCTGCACCAGGATTGCTCCCCCTGAAACTTTTCTCTCTCGGCCTTCTATGGGGCTCATGGAGCTGGGGCCAAGCCATGGCCGTGCTTAGGGTTAGGGCTAGGGTTAGGGTTAGGGTTAGGGTTCGGAGAGTGATAAAGCGTAGAGCCCCACGAGACGTGGGGCTGCACAGGGCACCCCAAAGGACATGCACAGCTGCACCAGGATTGCTCCCCCTGCAACTTTTCTCTCTCGGCCTTCTATGGGGCTCATGGAGCTGGGGCCCAAGCCATTGCTGTCCTTAGGGTTAGGGTTAGGGTTAGGGTTAGGGTTTGGAGAGTGATAAAGCGTAGAGCCCCACGAGACGTGGGGCTGCAGAGGGCACCCCAAAGGACATGCACAGCTGCACCAGGATTGCTCCCCCTGCAACTTTTCTCTCTCGGCCTTCTATGGGGCTCATGGAGCTGGGGCCAAGCCATGGCCGTGCTTAGGGTTAGGGCTAGGGTTAGGGTTAGGGTTAGGGTTCGGAGAGTGATAAAGCGTAGAGCCCCACGAGACGTGAGGCTGCACAGGGCACCCCAAAGGACATGCACAGCTGCACCAGGATTGCTCCCCCTGCAACTTTTCTCTCTCGGCTTTCTATGGGGCTCATGGAGCTGGGGCCAAGCCATGGCCGTGCTTAGGGTTAGGGTTAGGGTTAGGGTTAGGGTTTGGAGAGTGATAAAGCGTAGAGCCCCACGAGACGTGGGGCTGCACAGGGCACCCCAAAGGACATGCACAACTGCACCAGGATTGCTCCCCCTGCAACTTTACCCTTTCAGCCTTCTATGGGGCTCATGGAGCTGGGGCCAAGCTATGGACGTGGTTAGGGTTAGGGTTAGGGTTAGGGTTAGGGTTAGGGTTAGGGTTAGGGTTCGGAGAGTGATAAAGCGCAGAGCCCCACGAGACGTGGGGCTGCAATGGGCACCCCAAAGGACATGCACAGCTGCACCAGGATTGCTCCCCCTGCAACTTTTCTCTCTCGGCCTTCTATGGGGCTCATGGAGCTGGGGCCAAGCCATGGCCGTGCGTAGGGTTAGGGTTAGGGTTAGGGTTAGGGTTAGGGTTTGGAGAGTGATAAAGCGTAGAGCCCCACGAGACGTGGGGCTGCAGAGGGCACCCCAAAGGACATGCACAGCTGCACCAGGATTGCTCCCCCTGCAACTTTTCTCTCTCGGCCTTCTATGGGGCTCATGGAGCTGGGGCCAAGCCATGGCCGTGCTTAGGGTTAGGGTTAGGGTTAGGGTTAGGGTTAGGGTTCGGAGAGTGATAAAGCGCAGAGCCCCACGAGACGTGGGGCTGCAATGGGCACCCCAAGGGACATGCACAGCTGCACCACGTTTGCTCCCCCTGCAACTTTTCTCTCTCGGCCTTCTATGGGGCTCATGGAGCTGGGGCCAAGCCATGGCCGTGCTTAGGGTTAGGGTTAGGGTTAGGGTTAGGGTTAGGGTTCGGAGAGTGATAAAGCGTAGAGCCCCACGAGACGTGGGGCTGCAGAGGGCACCCCAAAGGACATGCACAGCTGCACCAGGATTGCTCCCCCTGCAACTTTTCTCTCTCGGCTTTCTATGGGGCTCATGGAGCTGGGGCCAAGCCATGGCCGTGCTTAGGGTTAGGGTTAGGGTTAGGGTTAGGGTTTGGAGAGTGATAAAGCGTAGAGCCCCACGAGACGTGGGGCTGCAGAGGGCACCCCAAAGGACATGCACAGCTGCACCAGGATTGCTCCCCCTGCAACTTTTCTCTCTCGGCCTTCTATGGGGCTCATGGAGCTGGGGCCAAGCCATGGCCGTGCTTAGGGTTAGGGTTAGGGTTAGGGTTCGGAGAGTGATAAAGCTCAGAGCCCCACGAGACGTGGGGCTGCAATGGGCACCCCAAAGGACATGCACAGCTGCACCAGGATTGCTCCCCCTGCAACTTTTCTCTCTCGGCTTTCTATGGGGCTCATGGAGCTGGGGCCAAGCCATGGCCATGCTTAGGGTTAGGGCTAGGGTTAGGGTTAGGGTTAGGGTTAGGGTTCGGAGAGTGATAAAGCGTAGAGCCCCACGAGACGTGGGGCTGCAGAGGGCACCCCAAAGGACATGCACAGCTGCACCAGGATTGCTCCCCCTGCAACTTTTCCCTTTCAGCCTTCTATGGGGCTCATGGAGCTGGGGCCAAGCCATGGACGTGGTTAGGGTTAGGGTTAGGGTTAGGGTTAGGGTTAGGGTTTGGAGAGTGATAAAGCGTAGAGCCCCATGAGACGTGGGGCTGCAGAGGGCACCCCAAAGGACATGCACAGCTGCACCAGGATTGCTCCCCCTGAAACTTTTCTCTCTCGGCCTTCTATGGGGCTCATGGAGCTGGGGCCAAGCCATGGCCGTGCTTAGGGTTAGGGCTAGGGTTAGGGTTAGGGTTAGGGTTCGGAGAGTGATAAAGCGTAGAGCCCCACGAGACGTGGGGCTGCACAGGGCACCCCAAAGGACATGCACAGCTGCACCAGGATTGCTCCCCCTGCAACTTTTCTCTCTCGGCCTTCTATGGGGCTCATGGAGCTGGGGCCCAAGCCATTGCTGTCCTTAGGGTTAGGGTTAGGGTTAGGGTTAGGGTTTGGAGAGTGATAAAGCGTAGAGCCCCACGAGACGTGGGGCTGCAGAGGGCACCCCAAAGGACATGCACAGCTGCACCAGGATTGCTCCCCCTGCAACTTTTCTCTCTCGGCCTTCTATGGGGCTCATGGAGCTGGGGCCAAGCCATGGCCGTGCTTAGGGTTAGGGCTAGGGTTAGGGTTAGGGTTAGGGTTCGGAGAGTGATAAAGCGTAGAGCCCCACGAGACGTGAGGCTGCACAGGGCACCCCAAAGGACATGCACAGCTGCACCAGGATTGCTCCCCCTGCAACTTTTCTCTCTCGGCTTTCTATGGGGCTCATGGAGCTGGGGCCAAGCCATGGCCGTGCTTAGGGTTAGGGTTAGGGTTAGGGTTAGGGTTTGGAGAGTGATAAAGCGTAGAGCCCCACGAGACGTGGGGCTGCACAGGGCACCCCAAAGGACATGCACAACTGCACCAGGATTGCTCCCCCTGCAACTTTACCCTTTCAGCCTTCTATGGGGCTCATGGAGCTGGGGCCAAGCTATGGACGTGGTTAGGGTTAGGGTTAGGGTTAGGGTTAGGGTTAGGGTTAGGGTTAGGGTTCGGAGAGTGATAAAGCGCAGAGCCCCACGAGACGTGGGGCTGCAATGGGCACCCCAAAGGACATGCACAGCTGCACCAGGATTGCTCCCCCTGCAACTTTTCTCTCTCGGCCTTCTATGGGGCTCATGGAGCTGGGGCCAAGCCATGGCCGTGCTTAGGGTTAGGGTTAGGGTTAGGGTTAGGGTTAGGGTTTGGAGAGTGATAAAGCGTAGAGCCCCACGAGACGTGGGGCTGCAGAGGGCACCCCAAAGGACATGCACAGCTGCACCAGGATTGCTCCCCCTGCAACTTTTCTCTCTCGGCCTTCTATGGGGCTCATGGAGCTGGGGCCAAGCCATGGCCGTGCTTAGGGTTAGGGTTAGGGTTAGGGTTAGGGTTAGGGTTTGGAGAGTGATAAAGCGCAGAGCCCCACGAGACGTGGGGCTGCAATGGGCACCCCAAGGGACATGCACAGCTGCACCACGTTTGCTCCCCCTGCAACTTTTCTCTCTCGGCCTTCTATGGGGCTCATGGAGCTGGGGCCAAGCCATGGCCGTGCTTAGGGTTAGGGTTAGGGTTAGGGTTAGGGTTAGGGTTTGGAGAGTGATAAAGCGTAGAGCCCCACGAGACGTGGGGCTGCAGAGGGCACCCCAAAGGACATGCACAGCTGCACCAGGATTGCTCCCCCTGCAACTTTTCTCTCTCGGCTTTCTATGGGGCTCATGGAGCTGGGGCCAAGCCATGGCCGTGCTTAGGGTTAGGGTTAGGGTTAGGGTTAGGGTTTGGAGAGTGATAAAGCGTAGAGCCCCACGAGACGTGGGGCTGCAGAGGGCACCCCAAAGGACATGCACAGCTGCACCAGGATTGCTCCCCCTGCAACTTTTCTCTCTCGGCCTTCTATGGGGCTCATGGAGCTGGGGCCAAGCCATGGCCGTGCTTAGGGTTAGGGTTAGGGTTAGGGTTCGGAGAGTGATAAAGCTCAGAGCCCCACGAGACATGGGGCTGCAATTGGCACCCCAAAGGACATGCACAGCTGCACCAAGATTGCTCCCCCTGCAACTTTTCTCTCTCGGCCTTCTATGGGGCTCATGGAGCTGGGGCCAAGCCATGGCCGTGCTCAGGGTTAGGGTTAGGGTTAGGGTTAGGGTTCGGAGAGTGATAAAGCGTAGAGCTCCACAAGACGTGGGGCTGCAGAGGGCACCCCAAAGGACATGCACATCTGCACTAGGATTGCTCCCACTGCAACTTTTCCCTTTCAGCCTTCTATGGGTCTCATGGAGCTGGGGCCAAGCCATGGTCGTCCTAGGGTTAGGGCTAGGGCTAGGGTTAGGGATAGGTTTAGGGTTAGGGTTAGGGTTAGGGTTCGGAGAATGATAAAACGTGGAACCCCACGAGACGTGGGGCTGCACAGGGCACCCCAAAGGACATGCACAGCTGCACCAGGATTGCTCCCCCTGCAACTTTTCTCTCTCGGCCTTCTATGGGGCTCATGGAGCTGGGGCCAAGCCATGGCCGTGCTTAGGGTTAGGGCTAGGGTTAGGGTTAGGGTTAGGGTTCGGAGAGTGATAAATCGTAGAGCCCCACGAGACGTGAGGCTGCAATGGGAACCCCAAAGGACATGCACAGCTGCACCAGGATTGCTCCCCCTGCAACTTTTCTCTCTTGGCCTTCTATGGGGCTCATGGAGCTGGGGCCAAGCCATGGTCGTCCCAGGGTTAGAGCTAGGGTTAGGGTTAGGGTTAGGGTTAGGGTTCGGAGAGTGATAAAGCGTAGAGCCCCACGAGACGTGGGGCTGCAGAGGGCACCCCAAAGGACATGCACAGCTGCACCAGGATTGCTCCCCCTGCAACTTTTCCCTTTCAGCCTTCTATGGGGCTCATGGAGCTGGGGCCAAGCCATGGACGTGGTTAGGGTTAGGGTTAGGGTTAGGGTTAGGGTTAGGGTTTGGAGAGTGATAAAGCGTAGAGCCCCATGAGACGTGGGGCTGCAGAGGGCACCCCAAAGGACATGCACAGCTGCACCAGGATTGCTCCCCCTGAAACTTTTCTCTCTCGGCCTTCTATGGGGCTCATGGAGCTGGGGCCAAGACATGGCCGTGCTTAGGGTTAGGGCTAGGGTTAGGGTTAGGGTTAGGGTTCGGAGAGTGATAAAGCGTAGAGCCCCACGAGACGTGGGGCTGCACAGGGCACCCCAAAGGACATGCACAGCTGCACCAGGATTGCTCCCCCTGCAACTTTTCTCTCTCGGCCTTCTATGGGGCTCATGGAGCTGGGGCCCAAGCCATTGCTGTCCTTAGGGTTAGGGTTAGGGTTAGGGTTAGGGTTTGGAGAGTGATAAAGCGTAGAGCCCCACGAGACGTGGGGCTGCAGAGGGCACCCCAAAGGACATGCACAGCTGCACCAGGATTGCTCCCCCTGCAACTTTTCTCTCTCGGCCTTCTATGGGGCTCATGGAGCTGGGGCCAAGCCATGGCCGTGCTTAGGGTTAGGGCTAGGGTTAGGGTTAGGGTTAGGGTTCGGAGAGTGATAAAGCGTAGAGCCCCACGAGACGTGGGGCTGCACAGGGCACCCCAAAGGACATGCACAGCTGCACCAGGATTGCTCCCCCTGCAACTTTTCTCTCTCGGCCTTCTATGGGGCTCATGGAGCTGGGGCCAAGCCATGGCCGTGCTTAGGGTTAGGGTTAGGGTTAGGGTTAGGGTTTGGAGAGTGATAAAGCGTAGAGCCACACGAGACGTGGGGCTGCACAGGGCACCCCAAAGGACATGCACAACTGCACCAGGATTGCTCCCCCTGCAACTTTACCCTTTCAGCCTTCTATGGGGCTCATGGAGCTGGGGCCAAGCTATGGACGTGGTTAGGGTTAGGGTTAGGGTTAGGGTTAGGGTTAGGGTTAGGGTTAGGGTTCGGAGAGTGATAAAGCGCAGAGCCCCACGAGACGTGGGGCTGCAATGGGCACCCCAAAGGACATGCACAGCTGCACCAGGATTGCTCCCCCTGCAACTTTTCTCTCTCGGCCTTCTATGGGGCTCATGGAGCTGGGGCCAAGCCATGGCCGTGCTTAGGGTTAGGGTTAGGGTTAGGGTTAGGGTTAGGGTTTGGAGAGTGATAAAGCGTAGAGCCCCACGAGACGTGGGGCTGCAGAGGGCACCCCAAAGGACATGCACAGCTGCACCAGGATTGCTCCCCCTGCAACTTTTCTCTCTCGGCCTTCTATGGGGCTCATGGAGCTGGGGCGAAGCCATGGCCGTGCTTAGGGTTAGGGTGAGGGTTAGGGTTAGGGTTAGGGTTCGGAGAGTGATAAAGCGCAGAGCCCCACGAGACGTGGGGCTGCAATGGGCACCCCAAGGGACATGCACAGCTGCACCACGTTTGCTCCCCCTGCAACTTTTCTCTCTCGGCCTTCTATGGGGCTCATGGAGCTGGGGCCAAGCCATGGCCGTGCTTAGGGTTAGGGTTAGGGTTAGGGTTAGGGTTAGGGTTTGGAGAGTGATAAAGCGTAGAGCCCCACGAGACGTGGGGCTGCAGAGGGCACCCCAAAGGACATGCACAGCTGCACCAGGATTGCTCCCCCTGCAACTTTTCTCTCTCGGCTTTCTATGGGGCTCATGGAGCTGGGGCCAAGCCATGGCCGTGCTTAGGGTTAGGGTTAGGGTTAGGGTTAGGGTTTGGAGAGTGATAAAGCGTAGAGCCCCACGAGACGTGGGGCTGCAGAGGGCACCCCAAAGGACATGCACAGCTGCACCAGGATTGCTCCCCCTGCAACTTTTCTCTCTCGGCCTTCTATGGGGCTCATGGAGCTGGGGCCAAGCCATGGCCGTGCTTAGGGTTAGGGTTAGGGTTAGGGTTCGGAGAGTGATAAAGCTCAGAGCCCCACGAGACGTGGGGCTGCAATGGGCACCCCAAAGGACATGCACAGCTGCACCAGGATTGCTCCCCCTGCAACTTTTCTCTCTCGGCTTTCTATGGGGCTCATGGAGCTGGGGCCAAGCCATGGCCGTGCTTAGGGTTAGGGCTAGGGTTAGGGTTAGGGTTAGGGTTTGGAGAGTGATAAAGCGTAGAGCCCCACGAGACGTGGGGCTGCAGAGGGCACCTCAAAGGACATGCACAGCTGCACCAGGATTGCTCCCCCTGCAACTTTTCCCTTTCAGCCTTCTATGGGGCTCATGGAGCTGGGGCCAAGCTATGGACGTGGTTAGGGTTAGGGTTAGGGTTAGGGTTAGGGTTAGGGTTAGGGTTAGGGTTCGGAGAGTGATAAAGCACAGAGCCCCACGAGACGTGGGGCTGCACAGGGCACCCCAAAGGACATGCACAGCTGCACCAGGATTGCTCCCCCTGCAACTTTTCTCTCTCGGCCTTCTATGGGGCTCATGGAGCTGAGGCCAATCCATGGCTGTGCTTAGGGTTAGGGATAGGGTTAGGGTTAGGGTTTGGAGAGTGATAAAGCGTAGAGCCCCACGAGACGTGGGGCTGCACAGGGCACCCCAAAGGACATGCACAGCTGCACCAGGATTGCTCCCCCTGCAACTTTTCCCTTTCAGCCTTCTATGGGGCTCATGGAGCTGGGGCCAAGCTATGGACGTGGTTAGGGTTAGGGTTAGGGTTAGGGTTAGGGTTAGGGTTAGGGTTCGGAGAGTGATAAAGCGTAGAGCCCCACGAGACGTGGGGCTGCAGAGGGCACCCCAAAGGACATGCACAGCTGCACCAGGATTGCTCCCCCTGCAACTTTTCTCTCTCGGCCTTCTATGGGGCTCATGGAGCTGGGGCCAAGCCATGGCCGTGCTTAGGGTTAGAGTTAGGGTTAGGGTTAGGGTTAGGGTTTGGAGAGTGATAAAGCGTAGAGCCCCACGAGACGTGGGGCTGCAGAGGGCACCCCAAAGGACATGCACAGCTGCACCAGGATTGCTCCCCCTGCAACTTTTCTCTCTCAGCCTTCTATGGGGCTCATGGAGCTGGGGCCAAGCCATGGCCGTGCTTAGGGTTAGGGTTAGGGTTAGGGTTCGGAGAGTGATAAAGCGCAGAGCCCCACGAGACGTGGGGCTGCAGAGGGCACCCCAAAGGACATGCACAGCTGCACCAGGATTGCTCCCCCTGCAACTTTTCTCTCTCGGCCTTCTATGGGGCTCATGGAGCTGGGGCCAAGCCATGGCCATGCTTAGGGTTAGGGTTAGGGTTAGGGTTAGGGTTAGGGTTTGGAGAGTGATAAAGCGTAGAGCCCCATGAGACGTGGGGCTGCAGAGGGCACCCCAAAGGACATGCACAGCTGCACCAGGATTGCTCCCCCTGCAACTTTTCTCTCTCGGCCTTCTATGGGGCTCATGGAGCTGGGGCCAAGCCATGGCCGTGCTTAGGGTTAGGGCTAGGGTTAGGGTTAGGGTTAGGGTTCGGAGAGTGATAAAGCGTAGAGCCCCACGAGACGTGGGGCTGCAATGGGCACCCCAAAGGACATGCACAGCTGCACCAGGATTGCTCCCCCTGCAACTTTACCCTTTCAGCCTTCTATGGGGCTCATGGAGCTGGGGCCAAGCTATGGACGTGGTTAGGGTTAGGGTTAGGGTTAGGGTTAGGGTTAGGGTTAGGGTTAGGGTTTGGAGAGTGATAAAGCGTAGAGCCCCACGAGACGTGGGGCTGCAGAGGGCACCCCAAAGGACATGCACAGCTGCACCAGGATTGCTCCCCCTGCAACTTTTCTCTCTCGGCCTTCTATGGGGCTCATGGAGCTGGGGCCAAGCCATGGCCGTGATTAGGGTTAGGGTTAGGGTTAGGGTTAGGGTTAGGGTTCGGAGAGTGATAAAGCGCAGAGCCCCACGAGACGTGGGGCTGCTATGGGCACCCCAAGGGACATGCACAGCTGCACCACGTTTGCTCCCCCTGCAACTTTTCTCTCTCGGCCTTCTATGGGGCTCATGGTGCTGGGGCCAAGCCATGGCCGTGCTTAGGGTTAGGGTTAGGGTTAGGGTTAGGGTTAGGGTTTGGAGAGTGATAAAGCGTAGAGCCCCACGAGACGTGGGGCTGCAGAGGGCACCCCAAAGGACATGCACAGCTGCACCAGGATTGCTCCCCCTGCAACTTTTCTCTCTCGGCTTTCTATGGGGCTCATGGAGCTGGGGCCAAGCCATGGCCGTGCTAAGGGTTAGGGTTAGGGTTAGGGTTAGGGTTTGGAGAGTGATAAAGCGTAGAGCCCCACGAGACGTGGGGCTGCAGAGGGCACCCCAAAGGACATGCACAGCTGCACCAGGATTGCTCCCCCTGCAACTTTTCTCTCTCGGCTTTCTATGGGGCTCATGGAGCTGGGGCCAAGCCATGGCCGTGCTTAGGGTTAGGGTTAGGGTTAGGGTTAGGGTTTGGAGAGTGATAAAGCGTAGAGCCCCACGAGACGTGGGGCTGCAGAGGGCACCCCAAAGGACATGCACAGCTGCACCAGGATTGCTCCCCCTGCAACTTTTCTCTCTCGGCCTTCTATGGGGCTCATGGAGCTGGGGCCAAGCCATGGCCGTGCTTAGGGTTAGGGTTAGGGTTAGGGTTAGGGTTTGGAGAGTGATAAAGCGCAGAGCCCCACGAGACGTGGGGCTGCAATGGGCACCCCAAAGGACATGCACAGCTGCACCAGGATTGCTCCCCCTGCAACTTTTCTCTCTCGGCTTTCTATGGGGCTCATGGAGCTGGGGCCAAGCCATGGCCGTGCTTAGGGTTAGGGTTAGGGTTAGGGTTAGGGTTAGGGTTCGGAGAGTGATAAAGCGTAGAGCCCCACGAGACGTGGGGCTGCAGAGGGCACCTCAAAGGACATGCACAGCTGCACCAGGATTGCTCCCCCTGCAACTTTTCCCTTTCAGCCTTCTATGGGGCTCATGGAGCTGGGGCCAAGCCATGGCCGTGCTTAGGGTTAGGGTTAGGGTTAGGGTTAGGGTTAGGGTTCGGAGAGTGATAAAGCGCAGAGCCCCACGAGACGTGGGGCTGCACAGGGCACCCCAAAGGACATGCACAGCTGTACCAGGATTGCTCCCCCTGCAACTTTTCTCTCTCGGTCTTCTATGGGGCTCATGGAGCTGGGGCCAAGCCATGGCCGTGCTTAGGGTTAGGGTTAGGGTTAGGGTTAGGGTTTGGAGAGTGATAAAGCGTAGAGCCCCACGAGACGTGGGGCTGCACAGGGCACCCCAAAGGACATGCACAGCTGCACCAGGATTGCTCCCCCTGCAACTTTTCCCTTTCAGCCTTCTATGGGGCTCATGGAGCTGGGGCCAAGCTATGGACGTGGTTAGGGTTAGGGTTAGGGTTAGGGTTAGGGTTAGGGTTCGGAGAGTGATAAAGCGTAGAGCCCCACGAGACGTGGGGCTGCAGAGGGCACCCCAAAGGACATGCACAGCTGCACCAGGATTGCTCCCCCTGCAACTTTTCTCTCTCGGCCTTCTATGGGGCTCATGGAGCTGGGGCCAAGCCATGGCCGTGCTTAGGGTTAGAGTTAGGGTTAGGGTTAGGGTTAGGGTTTGGAGAGTGATAAAGCGTAGAGCCCCACGAGACGTGGGGCTGCAGAGGGCACCCCAAAGGACATGCACAGCTGCACCAGGATTGCTCCCCCTGCAACTTTTCTCTCTCGGCCTTCTATGGGGCTCATGGAGCTGGGGCCAAGCCATGGCCGTGCTTAGGGTTAGGGTTAGGGTTAGGGTTCGGAGAGTGATAAAGCGCAGAGCCCCACGAGACGTGGGGCTGCAGAGGGAACCCCAAAGGACATGCACAGCTGCACCAGGATTGCTCCCCCTGCAACTTTTCTCTCTCGGCCTTCTATGGGGCTCATGGAGCTGGGGCCAAGCCATGGCCATGCTTAGGGTTAGGGTTAGGGTTAGGGTTAGGGTTAGGCTTTGGAGAGTGATAAAGCGTAGAGCCCCATGAGACGTGGGGCTGCAGAGGGCACCCCAAAGGACATGCACAGCTGCACCAGGATTGCTCCCCCTGCAACTTTTCTCTCTCGGCCTTCTATGGGGCTCATGGAGCTGGGGCCAAGCTATGGACGTGGTTAGGGTTAGGGTTAGGGTTAGGGTTAGGGTTAGGGTTAGGGTTCGGAGAGTGATAAAGCGCAGAGCCCCACGAGATGTGGGGCTGCAGAGGGCACCCCAAAGGACATGCACAGCTGCACCAGGATTGCTCCCCCTGCAACTTTTCTCTCTCGGCCTTCTATGGGGCTCATGGAGCTGGGGCCAAGCCATGGCCGTGCTTAGGGTTAGGGTTAGGGTTAGGGTTAGGGTTTGGAGAGTGATAAAGCGTAGAGCCCCACGAGACGTGGGGCTGCACAGGGCACCCCAAAGGACATGCACAGCTGCACCAGGATTGCTCCCCCTGCAACTTTTCCCTTTCAGCCTTCTATGGGGCTCATGGAGCTGGGGCCAAGCTATGGACGTGGTTAGGGTTAGGGTTAGGGTTAGGGTTAGGGTTAGGGTTCGGAGAGTGATAAAGCGTAGAGCCCCACGAGACGTGGGGCTGCAGAGGGCACCCCAAAGGACATGCACAGCTGCACCAGGATTGCTCCCCCTGCAACTTTTCTCTCTCGGCCTTCTATGGGGCTCATGGAGCTGGGGCCAAGCCATGGCCGTGCTTAGGGTTAGAGTTAGGGTTAGGGTTAGGGTTAGGGTTTGGAGAGTGATAAAGCGTAGAGCCCCACGAGACGTGGGGCTGCAGAGGGCACCCCAAAGGACATGCACAGCTGCACCAGGATTGCTCCCCCTGCAACTTTTCTCTCTCGGCCTTCTATGGGGCTCATGGAGCTGGGGCCAAGCCATGGCCGTGCTTAGGGTTAGGGTTAGGGTTAGGGTTCGGAGAGTGATAAAGCGCAGAGCCCCACGAGACGTGGGGCTGCAGAGGGAACCCCAAAGGACATGCACAGCTGCACCAGGATTGCTCCCCCTGCAACTTTTCTCTCTCGGCCTTCTATGGGGCTCATGGAGCTGGGGCCAAGCCATGGCCGTGCTTAGGGCTAGGGTTAGGGTTAGGATTCGGAGAGTGATAAAGCGTAGAGCCCCATGAGACGTGGGGCTGCAGAGGGCACCCCAAAGGACATGCACAGCTGCACCAGGATTGCTCCCCCTGCAACTTTTCTCTCTCGGCCTTCTATGGGGCTCATGGAGCTGGGGCCAAGCCATGGCCGTGCTTAGGGTTAGGGCTAGGGTTAGGGTTAGGGTTAGGGTTCGGAGAGTGATAAAGCGTAGAGCCCCACGAGACGTGGGGCTGCAATGGGCACCCCAAAGGACATGCACAGCTGCACCAGGATTGCTCCCCCTGCAACTTTTCTCTCTCGGCTTTCTATGGGGCTCATGGAGCTGGGGCCAAGCCATGGCCGTGCTTAGGGTTAGGGTTAGGGTTAGGGTTAGGGTTTGGAGAGTGATAAAGCGTAGAGCCCCACGAGACGTGGGGCTGCACAGGGCACCCCAAAGGACATGCACAGCTGCACCAGGATTGCTCCCCCTGCAACTTTTCCCTTTCAGCCTTCTATGGGGCTCATGGAGCTGGGGCCAAGCTATGGACGTGGTTAGGGTTAGGGTTAGGGTTAGGGTTAGGGTTAGGGTTCGGAGAGTGATAAAGCGCAGAGCCCCACGAGACGTGGGGCTGCAGAGGGCACCCCAAAGGACATGCACAGCTGCACCAGGATTGCTCCCCCTGCAACTTTTCTCTCTCGGCCTTCTATGGGGCTCATGGAGCTGGGGCCAAGCCATGGCCGTGCTTAGGGTTAGGGTTAGGGTTAGGGTTAGGGTTTGGAGAGTGATAAAGCGTAGAGCCCCACGAGACGTGGGGCTGCACAGGGCACCCCAAAGGACATGCACAGCTGCACCAGGATTGCTCCCCCTGCAACTTTACCCTTTCAGCCTTCTATGGGGCTCATGGAGCTGGGGCCAAGCTATGGACGTGGTTAGGGTTAGGGTTAGGGTTAGGGTTAGGGTTAGGGTTAGGGTTAGGGTTCGGAGAGTGATAAAGCGCAGAGCCCCACGAGACGTGGGGCTGCAGAGGGCACCCCAAAGGACATGCACAGCTGCACCAGGATTGCTTCCCCTGCAACTTTTCCCTTTCAGCCTTCTATGGGGCTCATGGAGCTGGGGCCAAGCTATGGACGTGGTTAGGGTTAGGGTTAGGGTTAGGGTTAGGGTTAGGGTTAGGGTTAGGGTTCGGAGAGTGATAAAGCGCAGAGCCCCACGAGACGTGGGGCTGCAGAGGGCACCCCAAAGGACATGCACAGCTGCACCAGGATTGCTCCCCCTGCAACTTTTCTCTCTCGGCCTTCTATGGGGCTCATGGAGCAGGGGCCAAGCCATGTCCGTGCTTAGGGTTAGAGTTAGGGTTAGGGTTAGGGTTAGGGTTCGGAGAGTGATAAAGCGCAGAGCCCCACGAGACGTGGGGCTGCAGAGGGCACCCCAAAGGACATGCACAGCTGCACCAGGATTGCTCCCCCTGCAACTTTTCTCTCTCAGCCTTCTATGGGGCTCATGGAGCTGGGGCCAAGCCATGGCCGTGCTTAGGGTTAGGGTTAGGGTTAGGGTTCGGAGAGTGATAAAGCGCAGAGCCCCACGAGACGTGGGGCTGCAATGGGCACCCCAAGGGACATGCACAGCTGCACCACGTTTGCTCCGCCTGCAACTTTTCTCTCTCGGCCTTCTATGGGGCTCATGGAGCTGGGTCCAAGCCATGGACGTGCTTAGGGTTAGGGTTAGGGTTAGGGTTAGGGTTAGGGTTTGGAGAGTGATAAAGCGTAGAGCCCCACGAGACGTGGGGCTGCAGAGGGCACCCCAAAGGACATGCACAGCTGCACCAGGATTGCTCCCCCTGCAACTTTTCTCTCTCGGCTTTCTATGGGGCTCATGGAGCTGGGGCCAAGCCATGGCCGTGCTTAGGGTTAGGGTTAGGGTTAGGGTTAGGGTTCGGAGAGTGATAAAGTGTAGAGCCCCACGAGACGTGGGGCTGCTATGGGCACCCCAAAGGACATGCACAGCTGCACCAGGATTGCTCCCCCTGCAACTTTTCTCTCTCGGCCTTCTATGGGGCTCATGGAGCTGGGGCCAAGCCATGGCCGTGCTTAGGGTTAGGGTTAGGGTTAGGGTTAGGGTTCGGAGAGTGATAAAGCGTAGAGCCCCACGAGACGTGGGGCTGCAGAGGGCACCCCAAAGGACATGCACAGCTGCACCAGGATTGCTCCCCCTGCAACTTTTCTCTCTCGGCCTTCTATGGGGCTCATGGAGCTGGGTCCAAGCCATGGCCGTGCTTAGGGTTAGGGTTAGGGTTAGGGTTAGGGTTAGGGTTCGGAGAGTGATAAAGCGCAGAGCCCCACGAGACGTGGGGCTGCAGAGGGCACCCCAAAGGACATGCACAGCTGCACCAGGATTGCTCCCCCTGCAACTTTTCTCTCTCGGCCTTCTATGGGGCTCATGGAGCTGGGGCCAAGCCATGGCCGTGCTTAGGGTTAGGGTTAGGGTTAGGGTTCGGAGAGTGATAAAGCGCAGAGCCCCACAAGACGTGGGGCTGCAGAGGGCACCCCAAAGGACATGCACAGCTGCACCACGTTTGCTCCCCCTGCAACTTTTCTCTCTCGGCCTTCTATGGGGCTCATGGAGCTGGGGCCAAGCCATGGCCGTGCTTAGGGTTAGGGTTAGGGCTAGGGTTAGGGTTAGGGTTTGGAGAGTGATAAAGCGTAGAGCCCCACGAGACGTGGGGCTGCAGAGGGCACCCCAAAGGACATGCACAGCTGCACCAGGATTGCTCCCCCTGCAACTTTTCTCTCTCAGCCTTCTATGGGGCTCATGGAGCTGGGGCCAAGCCATGGCCGTGCTTAGGGTTAGGGTTAGGGTTAGGGTTCGGAGAGTGATAAAGCGCAGAGCCCCACGAGACGTGGGGCTGCAGAGGGCACCCCAAAGGACATGCACAGCTGCACCAGGATTGCTCCCCCTGCAACTTTTCTCTCTCGGCCTTCTATGGGGCTCATGGAGCTGGGGCCAAGCCATGGCCGTGCTTAGGGTTAGGGCTAGGGTTAGGGTTAGGGTTAGGGTTCGGAGAGTGATAAAGCGTAGAGCCCCACGAGACGTGGGGCTGCAATGGGCACCCCAAAGGACATGCACAGCTGCACCAGGATTGCTCCCCCTGCAACTTTTCTCTCTCGGCTTTCTATGGGGCTCATGGAGCTGGGGCCAAGCCATGGCCGTGCTTAGGGTTAGGGCTAGGGTTAGGGTTAGGGTTAGGGTTCGGAGAGTGATAAAGCGTAGAGCCCCACGAGACGTGGGGCTGCAATGGGCACCCCAAAGGACATGCACAGCTGCACCAGGATTGCTCCCCCTGCAACTTTTCTCTCTCGGCTTTCTATGGGGCTCATGGAGCTGGGGCCAAGCCATGGCCGTGCTTAGGGTTAGGGTTAGGGTTAGGGTTAGGGTTTGGAGAGTGATAAAGCGTAGAGCCCCACGAGACGTGGGGCTGCACAGGGCACCCCAAAGGACATGCACAACTGCACCAGGATTGCTCCCCCTGCAACTTTACCCTTTCAGCCTTCTATGGGGCTCATGGAGATGGGGCTAAGCTATGGACGTGGTTAGGGTTAGGGTTAGGGATAGGGTTAGGGTTAGGGTTAGGGATCGGAGAGTGATAAAGCGCAGAGCCCCACGAGACGTGGGGCTGCAGAGAGCACCCCAAAGGACATGCACAGCTGCACCAGGATTGCTCCCCCTGCAACTTTTCTCTCTCGGCCTTCTATGGGGCTCATGGAGCTGGGGCCAAGCCATGGCCGTGCTTAGGGTTAGGGTTAGGGTTAGGGTTAGGGTTTGGAGAGTGATAAAGCGTAGAGCCCCACGAGACGTGGGGCTGCAATGGGCACCCCAAAGGACATGCACAGCTGCACCAGGATTGCTCCCCCTGCAACTTTTCCCTTTCAGCCTTCTATGGGGCTCATGGAGCTGGGGCCAAGCTATGGACGTGGTTAGGGTTAGGGTTAGGGTTAGGGTTAGGGTTAGGGTTAGGGTTCGGAGAGTGATAAAGCGTAGAGCCCCACGAGACGTGGGGCTGCAGAGGGCACCCCAAAGGACATGCACAGCTGCACCAGGATTGCTCCCCCTGCAACTTTTCTCTCTCGGCCTTCTATGGGGCTCATGGAGCTGGGGCCAAGCCATGGCCGTGCTTAGGGTTAGGGTTAGGGTTAGGGTTAGGGTTAGGGTTCGGAGAGTGATAAAGCGTAGAGCCCCACGAGACGTGGGGCTGCAATGGGTACACAAAGGACATGCACAGCTGCACCACGTTTGCTCCCCCTGCAACTTTTCTCTCTCGGCCTTTTATGGGGCTCATGGAGCTGGGGCCAAGCCATGGCCGTGCTTAGGGTTAGGGTTAGGGTTAGGGTTAGGGTTAGGGTTTGGAGAGTGATGAAGCGTAGAGCCCCACGAGACGTGGGGCTGCAGAGGGCACCCCAAAGGACATGCACAGCTGCACCAGGATTGCTCCCCCTGCAACTTTTCTCTCTCGGCTTTCTATGGGGCTCATGGAGCTGGGGCCAAGCCATGGCCGTGCTTAGGGTTAGGGTTAGGGTTAGGGTTAGGGTTTGGAGAGTGATAAAGCGTAGAGCCCCACGAGACGTGGGGCTGCACAGGGCACCCCAAAGGACATGCACAGCTGCACCAGGATTGCTCCCCCTGCAACTTTTCCCTTTCAGCCTTCTAAGGGGCTCATGGAGCTGGGGCCAAGCTATGGACGTGGTTAGGGTTAGGGTTAGGGTTAGGGTTAGGGTTAGGGTTAGGGTTCGGAGAGTGATAAAGCGCAGAGCCCCACGAGACGTGGGGCTGCAATGGGCACCCCAAGGGACATGCACAGCTGCACCAGGATTGCTCCCCCTGCAACTTTTCTCTCTCGGCCTTCTATGGGGCTCATGGAGCTGGGGCCAAGCCATGGCCGTGCTTAGGGTTAGGGTTAGGGTTAGGGTTAGGGTTTGGAGAGTGATAAAGCGTAGAGCCCCACGAGACGTGGGGCTGCAGAGGGCACCCCAAAGGACATGCACAGCTGCACCAGGATTGCTCCCCCTGCAACTTTTCTCTCTCGGCTTTCTATGGGGCTCATGGAGCTGGGGCCAAGCCATGGCCGTGCTTAGGGTTAGGGTTAGGGTTAGGGTTAGGGTTTGGAGAGTGATAAAGCGTAGAGCCCCACGAGACGTGGGGCTGCAGAGGGCACCCCAAAGGACATGCACAGCTGCACCAGGATTGCTCCCCCTGCAACTTTTCTCTCTCGGCTTTCTATGGGGCTCATGGAGCTGGGGCCAAGCCATGGCCGTGCTTAGGGTTAGGGTTAGGGTTAGGGTTAGGGTTTGGAGAGTGATAAAGCGTAGAGCCCCACGAGACGTGGGGCTGCAGAGGGCACCCCAAAGGACATGCACAGCTGCACCAGGATTGCTCCCCCTGCAACTTTTCTCTCTCGGCCTTCTATGGGGCTCATGGAGCTGGGGCCAAGCCATGGCCGTGCTTAGGGTTAGGGTTAGGGTTAGGGTTAGGGTTTGGAGAGTGATAAAGCGCAGAGCCCCACGAGACGTGGGGCTGCAATGGGCACCCCAAAGGACATGCACAGCTGCACCAGGATTGCTCCCCCTGCAACTTTTCTCTCTCGGCTTTCTATGGGGCTCATGGAGCTGGGGCCAAGCCATGGCCGTGCTTAGGGTTAGGGTTAGGGTTAGGGTTAGGGTTAGGGTTCGGAGAGTGATAAAGCGTAGAGCCCCACGAGACGTGGGGCTGCAGAGGGCACCTCAAAGGACATGCACAGCTGCACCAGGATTGCTCCCCCTGCAACTTTTCCCTTTCAGCCTTCTATGGGGCTCATGGAGCTGGGGCCAAGCTATGGACGTGGTTAGGGTTAGGGTTAGGGTTAGGGTTAGGGTTAGGGTTAGGGTTAGGGTTCGGAGAGTGATAAAGCGCAGAGCCCCACGAGACGTGGGGCTGCACAGGGCACCCCAAAGGACATGCACAGCTGCACCAGGATTGCTCCCCCTGCAACTTTTCTCTCTCGGCCTTCTATGGGGCTCATGGAGCTGGGGCCAAGCCATGGCCGTGCTTAGGGTTAGGGTTAGGGTTAGGGTTAGGGTTTGGAGAGTGATAAAGCGTAGAGCCCCACGAGACGTGGGGCTGCACAGGGCACCCCAAAGGACATGCACAGCTGCACCAGGATTGCTCCCCCTGCAACTTTTCCCTTTCAGCCTTCTATGGGGCTCATGGAGCTGGGGCCAAGCTATGGACGTGGTTAGGGTTAGGGTTAGGGTTAGGGTTAGGGTTAGGGTTAGGGTTCAGAGAGTGATAAAGCGTAGAGCCCCACGAGACGTGGGGCTGCAGAGGGCACCCCAAAGGACATGCACAGCTGCACCAGGATTGCTCCCCCTGCAACTTTTCTCTCTCGGCCTTCTATGGGGCTCATGGAGCTGGGGCCAAGCCATGGCCGTGCTTAGGGTTAGAGTTAGGGTTAGGGTTAGGGTTAGGGTTTGGAGAGTGATAAAGCGTAGAGCCCCACGAGACGTGGGGCTGCAGAGGGCACCCCAAAGGACATGCACAGCTGCACCAGGATTGCTCCCCCTGCAACTTTTCTCTCTCGGCCTTCTATGGGGCTCATGGAGCTGGGGCCAAGCCATGGCCGTGCTTAGGGTTAGGGTTAGGGTTAGGGTTAGGGTTTGGAGAGTGATAAAGCGTAGAGCCCCACGAGACGTGGGGCTGCACAGGGCACCCCAAAGGACATGCACAGCTGCACCAGGATTGCTCCCCCTGCAACTTTTCCCTTTCAGCCTTCTATGGGGCTCATGGAGCTGGGGCCAAGCTATGGACGTGGTTAGGGTTAGGGTTAGGGTTAGGGTTAGGGTTAGGGTTAGGGTTCGGAGAGTGATAAAGCGCAGAGCCCCACGAGACGTGGGGCTGCAGAGGGCACCCCAAAGGACATGCACAGCTGCACCAGGATTGCTCCCCCTGCAACTTTTCTCTCTCGGCCTTCTATGGGGCTCATGGAGCTGGGGCCAAGCCATGGCCGTGCTTAGGGTTAGGGTTAGGGTTAGGGTTAGGGTTTGGAGAGTGATAAAGCGTAGAGCCCCACGAGACGTGGGGCTGCACAGGGCACCCCAAAGGACATGCACAACTGCACCAGGATTGCTCCCCCTGCAACTTTACCCTTTCAGCCTTCTATGGGGCTCATGGAGCTGGGGCCAAGCTATGGACGTGGTTAGGGTTAGGGTTAGGGTTAGGGTTAGGGTTAGGGTTAGGGTTAGGGTTCGGAGAGTGATAAAGCGCAGAGCCCCACGAGACGTGGGGCTGCAGAGGGCACCCCAAAGGACATGCACAGCTGCACCAGGATTGCTTCCCCTGCAACTTTTCCCTTTCAGCCTTCTATGGGGCTCATGGAGCTGGGGCCAAGCTATGGACGTGGTTAGGGTTAGGGTTAGGGTTAGGGTTAGGGTTAGGGTTCGGAGAGTGATAAAGCGTAGAGCCCCACGAGACGTGGGGCTGCAGAGGGCACCCCAAAGAACATGCACAGCTGCACCAGGATTGCTCCCCCTGCAACTTTTCTCTCTCGGCCTTCTATGGGGCTCATGGAGCAGGGGCCAAGCCATGGCCGTGCTTAGGGTTAGAGTTAGGGTTAGGGTTAGGGTTAGGGTTCGGAGAGTGATAAAGCGCAGAGCCCCACGAGACGTGGGGCTGCAGAGGGCACCCCAAAGGACATGCACAGCTGCACCAGGATTGCTCCCCCTGCAACTTTTCTCTCTCAGCCTTCTATGGGGCTCATGGAGCTGGGGCCAAGCCATGGCCGTGCTTAGGGTTAGGGTTAGGGTTAGGGTTCGGAGAGTGATAAAGCGCAGAGCCCCACGAGACGTGGGGCTGCAGAGGGCACCCCAAAGGACATGCACAGCTGCACCAGGATTGCTCCCCCTGCAACTTTTCTCTCTCGGCCTTCTATGGGGCTCATGGAGCTGGGGCCAAGCCATGGCCATGCTTAGGGTTAGGGTTAGGGTTAGGGTTAGGGTTAGGGTTAGGGTTCGGAGAGTGATAAAGCGTAGAGCCCCACGAGACGTGGGGCTGCAATGGGCACCCCAAGGGACATGCACAGCTGCACCACGTTTGCTCCGCCTGCAACTTTTCTCTCTCGGCCTTCTATGGGGCTCATGGAGCTGGGTCCAAGCCATGGACGTGCTTAGGGTTAGGGTTAGGGTTAGGGTTAGGGTTTGGAGAGTGATAAAGCGTAGAGCCCCACGAGACGTGGGGCTGCAGAGGGCACCCCAAAGGACATGCACAGCTGCACCAGGATTGCTCCCCCTGCAACTTTTCTCTCTCGGCTTTCTATGGGGCTCATGGAGCTGGGGCCAAGCCATGGCCGTGCTTAGGGTTAGGGTTAGGGTTAGGGTTAGGGTTAGGGTTCGGAGAGTGATAAAGTGTAGAGCCCCACGAGACGTGGGGCTGCAGAGGGCACCCCAAAGGACATGCACAGCTGCACCAGGATTGCTCCCCCTGCAACTTTTCTCTCTCGGCCTTCTATGGGGCTCATGGAGCTGGGGCCAAGCCATGGCCGTGCTTAGGGTTAGGGTTAGGGTTAGGGTTAGGGTTCGGAGAGTGATAAAGCGTAGAGCCCCACGAGACGTGGGGCTGCAGAGGGCACCCCAAAGGACATGCACAGCTGCACCAGGATTGCTCCCCCTGCAACTTTTCTCTCTCGGCCTTCTATGGGGCTCATGGAGCTGGGTCCAAGCCATGGCCGTGCTTAGGGTTAGGGTTAGGGTTAGGGTTAGGGTTAGGGTTCGGAGAGTGATAAAGCGCAGAGCCCCACGAGACGTGGGGCTGCAGAGGGCACCCCAAAGGACATGCACAGCTGCACCAGGATTGCTCCCCCTGCAACTTTTCTCTCTCGGCCTTCTATGGGGCTCATGGAGCTGGGGCCAAGCCATGGCCGTGCTTAGGGTTAGGGTTAGGGTTAGGGTTCGGAGAGTGATAAAGCGCAGAGCCCCACAAGACGTGGGGCTGCAGAGGGCACCCCAAAGGACATGCACAGCTGCACCACGTTTGCTCCCCCTGCAACTTTTCTCTCTCGGCCTTCTATGGGGCTCATGGAGCTGGGGCCAAGCCATGGCCGTGCTTAGGGTTAGGGTTAGGGCTAGGGTTAGGGTTAGGGTTTGGAGAGTGATAAAGCGTAGAGCCCCACGAGACGTGGGGCTGCAGAGGGCACCCCAAAGGACATGCACAGCTGCACCAGGATTGCTCCCCCTGCAACTTTTCTCTCTCAGCCTTCTATGGGGCTCATGGAGCTGGGGCCAAGCCATGGCCGTGCTTAGGGTTAGGGTTAGGGTTAGGGTTCGGAGAGTGATAAAGCGCAGAGCCCCACGAGACGTGGGGCTGCAGAGGGCACCCCAAAGGACATGCACAGCTGCACCAGGATTGCTCCCCCTGCAACTTTTCTCTCTCGGCCTTCTATGGGGCTCATGGAGCTGGGGCCAAGCCATGGCCGTGCTTAGGGTTAGGGCTAGGGTTAGGGTTAGGGTTAGGGTTCGGAGAGTGATAAAGCGTAGAGCCCCACGAGACGTGGGGCTGCAATGGGCACCCCAAAGGACATGCACAGCTGCACCAGGATTGCTCCCCCTGCAACTTTTCTCTCTCGGCTTTCTATGGGGCTCATGGAGCTGGGGCCAAGCCATGGCCGTGCTTAGGGTTAGGGCTAGGGTTAGGGTTAGGGTTAGGGTTCGGAGAGTGATAAAGCGTAGAGCCCCACGAGACGTGGGGCTGCAATGGGCACCCCAAAGGACATGCACAGCTGCACCAGGATTGCTCCCCCTGCAACTTTTCCCTTTCAGCCTTCTATGGGGCTCATGGAGCTGGGGCCAAGCTATGGACGTGGTTAGGGTTAGGGTTAGGGTTAGGGTTAGGATTAGGGTTAGGGTTCGGAGAGTGATAAAGCGCAGAGCCCCACGAGACGTGGGGCTGCAGAGGGCACCCCAAAGGACATGCACAGCTGCACCAGGATTGCTCCCCCTGCAACTTTTCTCTCTCGGCCTTCTATGGGGCTCATGGAGCTGGGGCCAAGCCATGGCCGTGCTTAGGGTTAGGGTTAGGGTTAGGGTTAGGGTTTGGAGAGTGATAAAGCGTAGAGCCCCACGAGACGTGGGGCTGCACAGGGCACCCCAAAGGACATGCACAACTGCACCAGGATTGCTCCCCCTGCAACTTTACCCTTTCAGCCTTCTATGGGGCTCATGGAGATGGGGCTAAGCTATGGACGTGGTTAGGGTTAGGGTTAGGGATAGGGTTAGGGTTAGGGTTAGGGATCGGAGAGTGATAAAGCGCAGAGCCCCACGAGACGTGGGGCTGCAGAGGGCACCCCAAAGGACATGCACAGCTGCACCAGGATTGCTCCCCCTGCAACTTTTCTCTCTCGGCCTTCTATGGGGCTCATGGAGCTGGGGCCAAGCCATGGCCGTGCTTAGGGTTAGGGTTAGGGTTAGGGTTAGGGTTTGGAGAGTCATAAAGCGTAGAGCCCCACGAGACGTGGGGCTGCAATGGGCACCCCAAAGGACATGCACAGCTGCACCAGGATTGCTCCCCCTGCAACTTTTCCCTTTCAGCCTTCTATGGGGCTCATGGAGCTGGGGCCAAGCCATGGACGTGGTTAGGGTTAGGGTTAGGGTTAGGGTTAGGGTTAGGGTTAGGGTTAGGGTTCGGAGAGTGATAAAGCGTAGAGCCCCACGAGACGTGGGGCTGCAGAGGGCACCCCAAAGGACATGCACAGCTGCACCAGGATTGCTCCCCCTGCAACTTTTCTCTCTCGGCCTTCTATGGGGCTCATGGAGCTGGGGCCAAGCCATGGCCGTGCTTAGGGTTAGGGTTAGGGTTAGGGTTAGGGTTAGGGTTCGGAGAGTGATAAAGCGTAGAGCCCCACGAGACGTGGGGCTGCAATGGGTACACAAAGGACATGCACAGCTGCACCACGTTTGCTCCCCCTGCAACTTTTCTCTCTCGGCCTTTTATGGGGCTCATGGAGCTGGGGCCAAGCCATGGCCGTGCTTAGGGTTAGGGTTAGGGTTAGGGTTAGGGTTAGGGTTTGGAGAGTGATGAAGCGTAGAGCCCCACGAGACGTGGGGCTGCAGAGGGCACCCCAAAGGACATGCACAGCTGCACCAGGATTGCTCCCCCTGCAACTTTTCTCTCTCGGCTTTCTATGGGGCTCATGGAGCTGGGGCCAAGCCATGGCCGTGCTTAGGGTTAGGGTTAGGGTTAGGGTTAGGGTTTGGAGAGTGATAAAGCGTAGAGCCCCACGAGACGTGGGGCTGCACAGGGCACCCCAAAGGACATGCACAGCTGCACCAGGATTGCTCCCCCTGCAACTTTTCCCTTTCAGCCTTCTATGGGGCTCATGGAGCTGGGGCCAAGCTATGGACGTGGTTAGGGTTAGGGTTAGGGTTAGGGTTAGGGTTAGGGTTAGGGTTAGGGTTCGGAGAGTGATAAAGCGCAGAGCCCCACGAGACGTGGGGCTGCAATGGGCACCCCAAGGGACATGCACAGCTGCACCAGGATTGCTCCCCCTGCAACTTTTCTCTCTCGGCCTTCTATGGGGCTCATGGAGCTGGGGCCAAGCCATGGCCGTGCTTAGGGTTAGGGTTAGGGTTAGGGTTAGGGTTAGGGTTCGGAGAGTGATAAAGCGTAGAGCCCCACGAGACGTGGGGCTGCAATGGGTACACAAAGGACATGCACAGCTGCACCACGTTTGCTCCCCCTGCAACTTTTCTCTCTCGGCCTTTTATGGGGCTCATGGAGCTGGGGCCAAGCCATGGCCGTGCTTAGGGTTAGGGTTAGGGTTAGGGTTAGGGTTAGGGTTTGGAGAGTGATGAAGCGTAGAGCCCCACGAGACGTGGGGCTGCAGAGGGCACCCCAAAGGACATGCACAGCTGCACCAGGATTGCTCCCCCTGCAACTTTTCTCTCTCGGCTTTCTATGGGGCTCATGGAGCTGGGGCCAAGCCATGGCCGTGCTTAGGGTTAGGGTTAGGGTTAGGGTTAGGGTTTGGAGAGTGATAAAGCGTAGAGCCCCACGAGACGTGGGGCTGCACAGGGCACCCCAAAGGACATGCACAGCTGCACCAGGATTGCTCCCCCTGCAACTTTTCCCTTTCAGCCTTCTATGGGGCTCATGGAGCTGGGGCCAAGCTATGGACGTGGTTAGGGTTAGGGTTAGGGTTAGGGTTAGGGTTAGGGTTAGGGTTCGGAGAGTGATAAAGCGCAGAGCCCCACGAGACGTGGGGCTGCAATGGGCACCCCAAGGGACATGCACAGCTGCACCAGGATTGCTCCCCCTGCAACTTTTCTCTCTCGGCCTTCTATGGGGCTCATGGAGCTGGGGCCAAGCCATGGCCGTGCTTAGGGTTAGGGTTAGGGTTAGGGTTAGGGTTTGGAGAGTGATAAAGCGTAGAGCCCCACGAGACGTGGGGCTGCAGAGGGCACCCCAAAGGACATGCACAGCTGCACCAGGATTGCTCCCCCTGCAACTTTTCTCTCTCGGCTTTCTATGGGGCTCATGGAGCTGGGGCCAAGCCATGGCCGTGCTTAGGGTTAGGGTTAGGGTTAGGGTTAGGGTTAGGGTTAGGGTTTGGAGAGTGATAAAGCGTAGAGCCCCACAAGACGTGGGGCTGCACAGGGCACCCCAAAGGACATGCACAGCTGCACCAGGATTGCTCCCCCTGCAACTTTTCCCTTTCAGCCTTCTATGGGGCTCATGGAGCTGGGGCCAAGCTATGGACGTGGTTAGGGTTAGGGTTAGGGTTAGGGTTAGGGTTAGGGTTAGGGTTTGGAGAATGATAAAGCGCAGAGCCCCACGAGACGTGGGGCTGCAATGGGCACCCCAAAGGACATGCACAGCTGCACCAGGATTGCTCCCCCTGCAACTTTTCTCTCTCGGCTTTCTATGGGGCTCATGGAGCTGGGGCCAAGCCATGGCCGTGCTTAGGGTTAGGGTTAGGGTTAGGGTTAGGGTTAGGGTTCGGAGAGTGATAAAGCGCAGAGCCCCACGAGACGTGGGGCTGCAGAGGGCACCCCAAAGGACATGCACAGCTGCACCAGGATTGCTCCCCCTGCAACTTTTCTCTCTCAGCCTTCTATGGGGCTCATGGAGCTGGGGCCAAGTCATGGCCGTGCTTAGGGTTAGGGTTAGGGTTAGGGTTCGGAGAGTGATAAAGCGCAGAGCCCCACGAGACGTGGGGCTGCAATGGGCACCCCAAAGGACATGCACAGCTGCACCAGGATTGCTCCCCCTGCAACTTTTTTCTCTCGGCCTTCTATGGGGCTCATGGAGCTGGGGCCAAGCCATGGCCGTGCTTAGGGTTAGGGTTAGGGTTAGGGTTAGGGTTAGGGTTCGGAGAGTGATAAAGCGTAGAGCCCCACGAGACGTGGGGCTGCAATGGGCACCCCAAAGGACATGCACAGCTGCACCAGGATTGCTCCCCCTGCAACTTTTCTCTCTCGGCCTTCTATGGGGCTCATGGAGCTGGGGCCAAGCCATGGCCGTGCTTAGGGTTAGGGTTAGGGTTAGGGTTAGGGTTCGGAGAGTGATAAAGCGTAGAGACCCACGAGACGTGGGGCTGCAGAGGGCACCCCAAAGGACATGCACAGCTGCACCAGGATTGCTCCCCCTGCAACATTTCCCTTTCAGCCTTCTATGGGGCTCATGGAGATGGGGCCAAGCCATGGCCGTGCTTAGGGTTAGGGTTAGGGTTAGGCTTCGGAGAGTGATAAAGCGTAGAGCCCCACAAGACGTGGGGCTGCACAGGGCACCCCAAAGGACATGCACAGCTGCACCAGGATTGCTCCCTCTGCAACTTTTCTCTGTCAGCCTTATATGGGGCTCATGGAGCTGGGGCCAAGCCATGGCCGTGCTTAGGGTTAGGGCTAGGGTTAGGGTTCGGAGAGTGATAAAGCGCAGAGCCCCACGAGACGTGGGGCTGCAATGGGCACCCCAAAGGACATGCACAGCTGCACCAGGATTGCTCCCCCTGCAACTTTTCCCTTTCAGCCTTCTATGGGGCTCATGGAGCTGGGGCCAAGCCATGGCCGTGCTTAGGGTTAGGGTTAGGGTTAGGGTTAGGGTTAGGGTTAGGGTTTGGAGAGTGATAAAGCGTAGAGCCCAAGAGACGTGGGGCTACAATGGGCACCCCAAGGGACATGCACAGCTGCACCAGGATTGCTCCCCCTGCAACTTTTCTCTCTCGGCCTTCTATGGGGCTCATGGAGCTGGGGCCAAGCCATGGCCGTGCTTAGGGTTAGGGCTAGGGTTAGGGTTAGGGTTAGGGTTCGGAGAGTGATAAAGCGTAGAGCCCCACGAGACGTGGGGCTGCACAGGGCACCCCAAAGGACATGCACAGCTGCACCAGGATTGCTCCCCCTGCAACTTTTCCCTTTCAGCCTTCTATGGGGCTCATGGAGCTGGGGCCAAGCCATGGCCATGCTTAGGGTTAGGGTTAGGGTTAGGGTTAGGGTTAGGGTTAGGGTTTGGAGAGTGATAAAGCGTAGAGCCCCACGAGACGTGGGGCTGCAATGGGCACCCCAAAGGACATGCACAGCTGCACCAGGATTGCTCCCCCTGCAACTTTTCCCTTTCAGCCTTCTATGGGGCTCATGGAGCTGGGGCCAAGCCATGGCCGTGCTTAGGGTTAGGGTTAGGGTTAGGGTTAGGGTTCGGAGAGTGATAAAGCGTAGAGCCCCACGAGACGTGGGGCTGCAGAGGGCACCCCAAAGGACATGCACAGCTGCACCAGGATTGCTCCCCCTGCAACTTTTCTCTCTCGGCCTTCTATGGGGCTCATGGAGCTGGGGCCAAGCCATGGCCGTGCTTAGGGTTAGGGTTAGGGTTAGGGTTAGGGTTCGGAGAGTGATAAAGCGTAGAGCCCCACGAGACGTGGGGCTGCAATGGGTACACAAAGGACATGCACAGCTGCACCACGTTTGCTCCCCCTGCATCTTTTCTCTCTCGGCCTTTTATGGGGCTCATGGAGCTGGGGCCAAGCCATGGCCGTGCTTAGGGTTATGGTTAGGGTTAGGGTTAGGGTTAGGGTTTGGAGAGTGATAAAGCGTAGAGCCCCACGAGACGTGGGGCTGCAGAGGGCACCCCAAAGGACATGCACAGCTGCACCAGGATTGCTCCCCCTGCAACTTTTCTCTCTCGGCTTTCTATGGGGCTCATGGAGCTGGGGCCAAGCCATGGCCGTGCTTAGGGTTAGGGTTAGGGTTAGGGTTAGGGTTTGGAGAGTGATAAAGCGTAGAGCCCCACGAGACGTGGGGCTGCACAGGGCACCCCAAAGGACATGCACAGCTGCACCAGGATTGCTCCCCCTGCAACTTTTCCCTTTCAGCCTTCTATGGGGCTCATGGAGCTGGGGCCAAGCTATGGACGTGGTTAGGGTTAGGGTTAGGGTTAGGGTTAGGGTTAGGGTTAGGGTTCGGAGAGTGATAAAGCGCAGAGCCCCACGAGACGTGGGGCTGCAATGGGCACCCCAAGGGACATGCACAGCTGCACCAGGATTGCTCCCCCTGCAACTTTTCTCTCTCGGCTTTCTATGGGGCTCATGGAGCTGGGGCCAAGCCATGGCCGTGCTTAGGGTTAGGGTTAGGGTTAGGGTTAGGGTTTGGAGAGTGATAAAGCGTAGAGCCCCACGAGACGTGGGGCTGCAGAGGGCACCCCAAAGGACATGCACAGCTGCACCAGGATTGCTCCCCCTGCAACTTTTCTCTCTCGGCTTTCTATGGGGCTCATGGAGCTGGGGCCAAGCCATGGCCGTGCTTAGGGTTAGGGTTAGGGTTAGGGTTAGGGTTAGGGTTAGGGTTTGGAGAGTGATAAAGCGTAGAGCCCCACAAGACGTGGGGCTGCACAGGGCACCCCAAAGGACATGCACAGCTGCACCAGGATTGCTCCCCCTGCAACTTTTCCCTTTCAGCCTTCTATGGGGCTCATGGAGCTGGGGCCAAGCTATGGACGTGGTTAGGGTTAGGGTTAGGGTTAGGGTTAGGGTTAGGGTTAGGGTTTGGAGAGTGATAAAGCGCAGAGCCCCACGAGACGTGGGGCTGCAATGGGCACCCCAAAGGACATGCACAGCTGCACCAGGATTGCTCCCCCTGCAACTTTTCTCTCTCGGCCTTCTATGGGGCTCATGGAGCTGGGGCCAAGCCATGGCCGTGCTTAGGGTTAGGGTTAGGGTTAGGGTTAGGGTTAGGGTTCGGAGAGTGATAAAGCGCAGAGCCCCACGAGACGTGGGGCTGCAGAGGGCACCCCAAAGGACATGCACAGCTGCACCAGGATTGCTCCCCCTGCAACTTTTCTCTCTCAGCCTTCTATGGGGCTCATGGAGCTGGGGCCAAGCCATGGCCGTGCTTAGGGTTAGGGTTAGGGTTAGGGTTCGGAGAGTGATAAAGCGCAGAGCCCCACGAGACGTGGGGCTGCAATGGGCACCCCAAAGGACATGCACAGCTGCACCAGGATTGCTCCCCCTGCAACTTTTTTCTCTCGGCCTTCTATGGGGCTCATGCAGCTGGGGCCAAGCCATGGCCGTGCTTAGGGTTAGGGTTAGGGTTAGGGCTAGGGTTAGGGTTCGGAGAGTGATAAAGCGTAGAGCCCCACGAGACGTGGGGCTGCAATGGGCACCCCAAAGGACATGCACAGCTGCACCAGGATTGCTCCCCCTGCAACTTTTCTCTCTCGGCCTTCTATGGGGCTCATGGAGCTGGGGCCAAGCCATGGCCGTGCTTAGGGTTAGGGTTAGTGTTAGGGTTAGGGTTCGGAGAGTGATAAAGCGTAGAGACCCACGAGACGTGGGGCTGCAGAGGGCACCCCAAAGGACATGCACAGCTGCACCAGGATTGCTCCCCCTGCAACATTTCCCTTTCAGCCTTCTATGGGGCTCATGGAGATGGGGCCAAGCCATGGCCGTGCTTAGGGTTAGGGTTAGGGTTAGGCTTCGGAGAGTGATAAAGCGTAGAGCCCCACAAGACGTGGGGCTGCACAGGGCACCCCAAAGGACATGCACAGCTGCACCAGGATTGCTCCCCCTGCAACTTTTCCCTTTCAGCCTTCTATGGGGCTCATGGAGCTGGGGCCAAGCTATGGACGTGGTTAGGGTTAGGGTTAGGGTTAGGGTTAGGGTTAGGGTTAGGGTTCGGAGAGTGATAAAGCGCAGAGCCCCACGAGACGTGGGGCTGCAATGGGCACCCCAAGGGACATGCACAGCTGCACCAGGATTGCTCCCCCTGCAACTTTTCTCTCTCGGCCTTCTATGGGGCTCATGGAGCTGGGGCCAAGCCATGGCCGTGCTTAGGGTTAGGGTTAGGGTTAGGGTTAGGGTTTGGAGAGTGATAAAGCGTAGAGCCCCACGAGACGTGGGGCTGCAGAGGGCACCCCAAAGGATATGCACAGCTGCACCAGGATTGCTCCCCCTGCAACTTTTCTCTCTCGGCTTTCTATGGGGCTCATGGAGCTGGGGCCAAGCCATGGCCGTGCTTAGGGTTAGGGTTAGGGTTAGGGTTAGGGTTAGGGTTAGGGTTTGGAGAGTGATAAAGCGTAGAGCCCCACAAGACGTGGGGCTGCACAGGGCACCCCAAAGGACATGCACAGCTGCACCAGGATTGCTCCCCCTGCAACTTTTCCCTTTCAGCCTTCTATGGGGCTCATGGAGCTGGGGCCAAGCTATGGACGTGGTTAGGGTTAGGGTTAGGGTTAGGGTTAGGGTTAGGGTTAGGGTTTGGAGAGTGATAAAGCGCAGAGCCCCACGAGACGTGGGGCTGCAATGGGCACCCCAAAGGACATGCACAGCTGCACCAGGATTGCTCCCCCTGCAACTTTTCTCTCTCGGCCTTCTATGGGGCTCATGGAGCTGGGGCCAAGCCATGGCCATGCTTAGGGTTAGGGTTAGGGTTAGGGTTAGGGTTAGGGTTCGGAGAGTGATAAAGCGCAGAGCCCCACGAGACGTGGGGCTGCAGAGGGCACCCCAAAGGACATGCACAGCTGCACCAGGATTGCTCCCCCTGCAACTTTTCTCTCTCAGCCTTCTATGGGGCTCATGGAGCTGGGGCCAAGCCATGGCCGTGCTTAGGGTTAGGGTTAGGGTTAGGGTTCGGAGAGTGATAAAGCGCAGAGCCCCACGAGACGTGGGGCTGCAATGGGCACCCCAAAGGACATGCACAGCTGCACCAGGATTGCTCCCCCTGCAACTTTTTTCTCTCGGCCTTCTATGGGGCTCATGCAGCTGGGGCCAAGCCATGGCCGTGCTTAGGGTTAGGGTTAGGGTTAGGGCTAGGGTTAGGGTTCGGAGAGTGATAAAGCGTAGAGCCCCACGAGACGTGGGGCTGCAATGGGCACCCCAAAGGACATGCACAGCTGCACCAGGATTGCTCCCCCTGCAACTTTTCTCTCTCGGCCTTCTATGGGGCTCATGGAGCTGGGGCCAAGCCATGGCCGTGCTTAGGGTTAGGGTTAGTGTTAGGGTTAGGGTTCGGAGAGTGATAAAGCGTAGAGCCCCACGAGACGTGGGGCTGCAGAGGGCACCCCAAAGGACATGCACAGCTGCACCAGGATTGCTCCCCCTGCAACATTTCCCTTTCAGCCTTCTATGGGGCTCATGGAGATGGGGCCAAGCCATGGCCGTGCTTAGGGTTAGGGTTAGGGTTAGGCTTCGGAGAGTGATAAAGCGTAGAGCCCCACAAGACGTGGGGCTGCACAGGGCACCCCAAAGGACATGCACAGCTGCACCAGGATTGCTCCCTCTGCAACTTTTCTCTGTCAGCCTTATATGGGGCTCATGGAGCTGGGGCCAAGCCATGGCCGTGCTTAGGGTTAGGGCTAGGGTTAGGGTTCGGAGAGTGATAAAGCGCAGAGCCCCACGAGACGTGGGGCTGCAATGGGCACCCCAAAGGACATGCACAGCTGCACCAGGATTGCTCCCCCTGCAACTTTTCCCTTTCAGCCTTCTATGGGGCTCATGGAGCTGGGGCCAAGCCATGGCCGTGCTTAGGGTTAGGGTTAGGGTTAGGGTTAGGGTTAGGGTTAGGGTTTGGAGAGTGATAAAGCGTAGAGCCCAAGAGACGTGGGGCTACAATGGGCAAACCAAGGGACATGCACAGCTGCACCACGTTTGCTCCCCCTGCAACTTTTCTCTCTCGGCCTTCTATGGGGCTCATGGAGCTGGGGCCAAGCCATGGCCGTGCTTAGGGTTAGGGCTAGGGTTAGGGTTAGGGTTAGGGTTCGGAGAGTGATAAAGCGTAGAGCCCCACGAGACGTGGGGCTGCACAGGGCACCCCAAAGGACATGCACAGCTGCACCAGGATTGCTCCCCCTGCAACTTTTCCCTTTCAGCCTTCTATGGGGCTCATGGAGCTGGGGCCAAGCCATGGCCATGCTTAGGGTTAGGGTTAGGGTTAGGGTTAGGGTTAGGGTTAGGGTTTGGAGAGTGATAAAGCGTAGAGCCCCACGAGACGTGGGGCTGCAATGGGCACCCCAAAGGACATGCACAGCTGCACCAGGATTGCTCCCCCTGCAACTTTTCCCTTTCAGCCTTCTATGGGGCTCATGGAGCTGGGGCCAAGACATGGCCGTGCTTAGGGTTAGGGTTAGGGTTAGGGTTAGGGTTTGGAGAGTGATAAAGCGTAGAGCCCAAGAGACGTGGGGCTGCACAGGGCACCCCAAGGGACATGCACAGCTGCACCAGGATTGCTGCCCCTGCAACTTTTCTCTCTCGGCCTTCTATGGGGCTCATGGAGCTGGGGCCAAGCCATGGCCGTGCTTAGGGTTAGGGCTAGGGTTAGGGTTAGGGTTAGGGTTCGGAGAGTGATAAAGCGTAGAGCCCCACGAGACGTGGGGCTGCACAGGGCACCCCAAGGGACATGCACAGCTGCACCACGTTTGCTCCCCCTGCAACTTTTCTCTCTCGGCCTTCTATGGGGCTCATGGAGCTGGGGCCAAGCCATGGACATGCTTAGGGTTAGGGTTAGGGTTAGGGTTAGGGTTCAGAGAGTGATAAAGCGTAGAGCCCCACGAGACGTGGGGCTGCACAGGGCACCCCAAAGGACATGCACAGCTGCACCAGGATTGCTCCCCCTGCAACTTTTCCCTTTCAGCCTTCTATGGGGCTCATGGAGCTGGGGCCAAGCCATGGCCGTGCTTAGGGTTAGGGTTAGGGTTAGGGTTAGGGTTAGGGTTTGGAGAGTGATAAAGCGTAGAGCCCCACGAGACGTGGGGCTGCACAGGGCACCCCAAAGGACATGCACAGCTGCACCAGGATTGCTCCCCCTGCAACTTTTCTCTCTCGGCCTTCTATGGGGCTCATGGAGCTGGGGCCAAGCCATGGCCGTGCTTAGGGTTAGGGCTAGGGTTAGGGTTAGGGTTCGGAGAGTGATAAAGCGTAGAGCCCCACGAGACGTGGGGCTGCAGAGGGCACCCCAAAGGACATGCACAGCTGCACCAGGATTGCTCCCCCTGCAACTTTTCTCTCTCGGCTTTCTATGGGGCTCATGGAGCTGGGGCCAAGCCATGGCCGTGCTTAGGGTTAGGGTTAGGGTTAGGGTTAGGTTTTGGAGAGTGATAAAGCGTAGAGCCCCACAAGACGTGGGGCTGCACAGGGCACCCCAAAGGACATGCACAGCTGCACCAGGATTGCTCCCCCTGCAACTTTTCCCTTTCAGCCTTCTATGGGGCTCATGGAGCTGGGGCCAAGCTATGGACGTGGTTAGGGTTAGGGTTAGGGTTAGGGTTAGGGTTAGGGTTAGGGTTAGGGTTAGGGTTAGGGTTTGGAGAGTGATAAAGCGCAGAGCCCCACGAGACGTGGGGCTGCAATGGGCACCCCAAAGGACATGCACAGCTGCACCAGGATTGCTCCCCCTGCAACTTTTCTCTCTCGGCCTTCTATGGGGCTCATGGAGCTGGGGCCAAGCCATGGCCGTGCTTAGGGTTAGGGTTAGGGTTAGGGTTAGGGTTAGGGTTCGGAGAGTGATAAAGCGCAGAGCCCCACGAGACGTGGGGCTGCAGAGGGCACCCCAAAGGACATGCACAGCTGCACCAGGATTGCTCCCCCTGCAACTTTTCTCTCTCAGCCTTCTATGGGGCTCATGGAGCTGGGGCCAAGCCATGGCCGTGCTTAGGGTTAGGGTTAGGGTTAGGGTTCGGAGAGTGATAAAGCGCAGAGCCCCACGAGACGTGGGGCTGCAATGGGCACCCCAAAGGACATGCACAGCTGCACCAGGATTGCTCCCCCTGCAACTTTTTTCTCTCGGCCTTCTATGGGGCTCATGGAGCTGGGGCCAAGCCATGGCGGTGCTTAGGGTTAGGGTTAGGGTTAGGGCTAGGGTTAGGGTTCGGAGAGTGATAAAGCGTAGAGCCCAAGAGACGTGGGGCTGCACAGGGCACCCCAAAGGACATGCACAGCTGCACCAGGATTGCTCCCCCTGCAACTTTTCTCTCTCGGCCTTCTATGGGGCTCATGGAGCTGGGGCCAAGCCATGGCCGTGCTTAGGGTTAGGGTTAGTGTTAGGGTTAGGGTTCGGAGAGTGATAAAGCGTAGAGCCCCACAAGACGTGGGGCTGCAGAGGGCACCCCAAAGGACATGCACAGCTGCACCAGGATTGCTCCCCCTGCAACATTTCCCTTTCAGCCTTCTATGGGGCTCATGGAGCTGGGGCCAAGCCATGGCCGTGCTTAGGGTTAGGGTTAGGGTTAGGGTTTGGAGAGTGATAAAGCGTAGAGCCCCACAAGACGTGGGGCTGCACAGGGCACCCCAAAGGACATGCACAGCTGCACCAGGATTGCTCCCTCTGCAACTTTTCTCTGTCAGCCTTATATGGGGCTCATGGAGCTGGGGCCAAGCCATGGCCGTGCTTAGGGTTAGGGCTAGGGTTAGGGTTCGGAGAGTGATAAAGCGCAGAGCCCCACGAGACGTGGGGCTGCAATGGGCACCCCAAAGGACATGCACAGCTGCACCAGGATTGCTCCCCCTGCAACTTTTCCCTTTCAGCCTTCTATGGGGCTCATGGAGCTGGGGCCAAGCCATGGCCGTGCTTAGGGTTAGGGTTAGGGTTAGGGTTAGGGTTTGGAGAGTGATAAAGCGTAGAGCCCAAGAGACGTGGGGCTACAATGGGCACCCCAAGGGACATGCACAGCTGCACCACGTTTGCTCCCCCTGCAACTTTTCTCTCTCGGCCTTCTATGGGGCTCATGGAGCTGGGGCCAAGCCATGGCCGTGCTTAGGGTTAGGGCTAGGGTTAGGGTTAGGGTTAGGGTTCGGAGAGTGATAAAGCGTAGAGCCCCACGAGACGTGGGGCTGCACAGGGCACCCCAAAGGACATGCAGAGCTGCACCAGGATTGCTCCCCCTGCAACTTTTCCCTTTCAGCCTTCTATGGGGCTCATGGAGCTGGGGCCAAGCCATGGCCATGCTTAGGGTTAGGGTTAGGGTTAGGGTTAGGGTTAGGGTTAGGGTTTGGAGAGTGATAAAGCGTAGAGCCCCACGAGACGTGGGGCTGCAATGGGCACCCCAAAGGACATGCACAGCTGCACCAGGATTGCTCCCCCTGCAACTTTTCCCTTTCAGCTTTCTATGGGGCTCATGGAGCTGGGGCCAAGACATGGCCGTGCTTAGGGTTAGGGTTAGGGTTAGGGTTAGGGTTTGGAGAGTGATAAAGCGTAGAGCCCAAGAGACGTGGGGCTGCACAGGGCACCCCAAGGGACATGCACAGCTGCACCAGGATTGCTCCCCCTGCAACTTTTCTCTCTCGGCCTTCTATGGGGCTCATGGAGCTGGGGCCAAGCCATGGCCGTGCTTAGGGTTAGGGCTAGGGTTAGGGTTAGGGTTAGGGTTCGGAGAGTGATAAAGCGTAGAGCCCCACGAGACATGGGGCTGCACAGGGCACCCCAAAGGACATGCACAGCTGCACCAGGATTGCTCCCCCTGCAACTTTTCCCTTTCAGCCTTCTATGGGGCTCATGGAGCTGGGGCCAAGCCATGGCCGTGCTTAGGGTTAGGGTTAGGGTTAGGGTTAGGGTTTGGAGAGTGATAAAGCGTAGAGCCCAAGAGACGTGGGGCTACAATGGGCACCCCAAGGGACATGCACAGCTGCACCACGTTTGCTCCCCCTGCAACTTTTCTCTCTCGGCCTTCTATGGGGCTCATGGAGCTGGGGCCAAGCCATGGCCGTGCTTAGGGTTAGGGTTAGGGTTAGGGTTAGGGTTCAGAGAGTGATAAAGCGTAGAGCCCCACGAGACGTGGGGCTGCACAGGGCACCCCAAAGGACATGCACAGCTGCACCAGGATTGCTCCCCCTGCAACTTTTCCCTTTCAGCCTTCTATGGGGCTCATGGAGCTGGGGCCAAGCCATGGCCGTGCTTAGGGTTAGGGTTAGGGTTAGGGTTAGGGTTAGGGTTTGGAGAGTGATAAAGCGTAGAGCCCCACGAGACGTGGGGCTGCAGAGGGCACCCCAAAGGACATGCACAGCTGCACCAGGATTGCTCCCCCTGCAACTTTTCTCTCTCGGCCTTCTATGGGGCTCATGGAGCTGGGGCCAAGCCATGGCCGTGCTTAGGGTTAGGGCTAGGGTTAGGGTTAGGGTTAGGGTTCGGAGAGTGATAAAGCGTAGAGCCCCACGAGACGTGGGGCTGCACAGGGCACCCCAAAGGACATGCACAGCTGCACCAGGATTGCTCCCCCTGCAACTTTTCTCTCTCGGCCTTCTATGGGGCTCATGGAGCTGGGCCCAAGCCATTGCTGTCCTTAGGGTTAGGGTTAGGGTTAGGGTTAGGGTTTAGAGAGTGATAAAGCGTAGAGCCCCACGAGACGTGGGGCTGCAGAGGGCACCCCAAAGGACATGCACAGCTGCACCAGGATTGCTCCCCCTGCAACTTTTCTCTCTCGGCTTTCTATGGGGCTCATGGAGCTGGGGCCAAGCCATGGCCGTGCTTAGGGTTAGGGTTAGGGTTAGGGTTAGGGTTTGGAGAGTGATAAAGCGTAGAGCCCCACGAGACGTGGGGCTGCACAGGGCACCCCAAAGGACATGCACAGCTGCACCAGGATTGCTCCCCCTGCAACTTTTCCCTTTCAGCCTTCTGTGGGGCTCATGGAGCTGGGGCCAAGCCATGGCCGTGGTTAGGGTTAGGGTTAGGGTTAGGGTTAGGGTTAGGGTTAGGGTTTGGAGAGTGATAAAGCGTAGAGCCCCACGAGACGTGGGGCTACAATGGGCACCCCAAGGGACATGCACAGCTGCACCAGGATTGCTCCCCCTGCAACTTTTCTCTCTCGGCCTTCTATGGGGCTCATGGAGCTGGGGCCAAGCCATGGCCGTGCTTAGGGTTAGGGCTAGGGTTAGGGTTAGGGTTAGGGTTCGGAGAGTGATAAAGCGTAGAGCCCCACGAGACGTGGGGCTGCAGAGGGCACCCCAAAGGACATGCAGAGCTGCACCAGGATTGCTCCCCCTGCAACTTTTCCCTTTCAGCCTTCTATGGGGCTCATGGAGCTGGGGCCAAGCCATGGCCATGCTTAGGGTTAGGGTTAGGGTTAGGGTTAGGGTTAGGGTTTGGAGAGTGATAAAGCGTAGAGCCCCATGAGACGTGGGGCTGCAGAGGGCACCCCAAAGGACATTCACAGCTGCACCAGGATTGCTCCCCCTGCAACTTTTCTCTCTCGGCCTTCTATGGGGCTCATGGAGCTGGGCCCAAGCCATTGCTGTCCTTAGGGTTAGGGTTAGGGTTAGGGTTAGGGTTTGGAGAGTGATAAAGCGTAGAGCCCCACGAGACGTGGGGCTGCAGAGGGCACCCCAAAGGACATGCACAGCTGCACCAGGATTGCTCCCCCTGCAACTTTTCCCTTTCAGCCTTCTATGGGGCTCATGGAGCTGGGGCCAAGCCATGGCCGTGCTTAGGGTTAGGGTTAGGGTTAGGGTTAGGGTTAGGGTTCGGAGAGTGATAAAGCGTAGAGCCCCACGAGACGTGGGGCTGCAATGGGCACCCCAAGGGACATGCACAGCTGCACCACGTTTGCTCCCCCTGCAACTTTTCTCTCTCGGCCTTCTATGGGGCTCATGGAGCTGGGGCCAAGCCATGGCCGTGCTTAGGGTTAGGGTTAGGGTTAGGGTTAGGGCTAGGGTTAGGGTTCGGAGAGTGATAAAGCGTAGAGCCCCACGAGACGTGGGGCTGCACAGGGCACCCCAAAGGACATGCACAGCTGCACCAGGATTGCTCCCCCTGCAACTTTTCCCTTTCAGCCTTCTATGGGGCTCATGGAGCTGGGGCCAAGCCATGGCCGTGCTTAGGGTTAGGGTTAGGGTTAGGGTTAGGGTTAGGGTTTGGAGAGTGATAAAGCGTAGAGCCCCACGAGACGTGGGGCTGCAGAGGGCACCCCAAAGGACATGCACAGCTGCACCAGGATTGCTCCCCCTGCAACTTTTCTCTCTCGGCCTTCTATGGGGCTCATGGAGCTGGGGCCAAGCCATGGCCGTGCTTAGGGTTAGGGCTAGGGTTAGGGTTAGGGTTAGGGTTCGGAGAGTGATAAAGCGTAGAGCCCCACGAGACGTGGGGCTGCACAGGGCACCCCAAAGGACATGCACAGCTGCACCAGGATTGCTCCCCCTGCAACTTTTCTCTCTCGGCCTTCTATGGGGCTCATGGAGCTGGGCCCAAGCCATTGCTGTCCTTAGGGTTAGGGTTAGGGTTAGGGTTAGGGTTTAGAGAGTGATAAAGCGTAGAGCCCCACGAGACGTGGGGCTGCAGAGGGCACCCCAAAGGACATGCACAGCTGCACCAGGATTGCTCCCCCTGCAACTTTTCTCTCTCGGCTTTCTATGGGGCTCATGGAGCTGGGGCCAAGCCATGGCCGTGCTTAGGGTTAGGGTTAGGGTTAGGGTTAGGGTTTGGAGAGTGATAAAGCGTAGAGCCCCACGAGACGTGGGGCTGCACAGGGCACCCCAAAGGACATGCACAGCTGCACCAGGATTGCTCCCCCTGCAACTTTTCCCTTTCAGCCTTCTGTGGGGCTCATGGAGCTGGGGCCAAGCCATGGCCGTGGTTAGGGTTAGGGTTAGGGTTAGGGTTAGGGTTAGGGTTAGGGTTTGGAGAGTGATAAAGCGTAGAGCCCCACGAGACGTGGGGCTACAATGGGCACCCCAAGGGACATGCACAGCTGCACCAGGATTGCTCCCCCTGCAACTTTTCTCTCTCGGCCTTCTATGGGGCTCATGGAGCTGGGGCCAAGCCATGGCCGTGCTTAGGGTTAGGGCTAGGGTTAGGGTTAGGGTTAGGGTTCGGAGAGTGATAAAGCGTAGAGCCCCACGAGACGTGGGGCTGCAGAGGGCACCCCAAAGGACATGCAGAGCTGCACCAGGATTGCTCCCCCTGCAACTTTTCCCTTTCAGCCTTCTATGGGGCTCATGGAGCTGGGGCCAAGCCATGGCCATGCTTAGGGTTAGGGTTAGGGTTAGGGTTAGGGTTAGGGTTTGGAGAGTGATAAAGCGTAGAGCCCCATGAGACGTGGGGCTGCAGAGGGCACCCCAAAGGACATTCACAGCTGCACCAGGATTGCTCCCCCTGCAACTTTTCTCTCTCGGCCTTCTATGGGGCTCATGGAGCTGGGCCCAAGCCATTGCTGTCCTTAGGGTTAGGGTTAGGGTTAGGGTTAGGGTTTGGAGAGTGATAAAGCGTAGAGCCCCACGAGACGTGGGGCTGCAGAGGGCACCCCAAAGGACATGCACAGCTGCACCAGGATTGCTCCCCCTGCAACTTTTCCCTTTCAGCCTTCTATGGGGCTCATGGAGCTGGGGCCAAGCCATGGCCGTGCTTAGGGTTAGGGTTAGGGTTAGGGTTAGGGTTAGGGTTCGGAGAGTGATAAAGCGTAGAGCCCCACGAGACGTGGGGCTGCAATGGGCACCCCAAGGGACATGCACAGCTGCACCACGTTTGCTCCCCCTGCAACTTTTCTCTCTCGGCCTTCTATGGGGCTCATGGAGCTGGGGCCAAGCCATGGCCGTGCTTAGGGTTAGGGTTAGGGTTAGGGTTAGGGCTAGGGTTAGGGTTCGGAGAGTGATAAAGCGTAGAGCCCCACGAGACGTGGGGCTGCACAGGGCACCCCAAAGGACATGCACAGCTGCACCAGGATTGCTCCCCCTGCAACTTTTCCCTTTCAGCCTTCTATGGGGCTCATGGAGCTGGGGCCAAGCCATGGCCGTGCTTAGGGTTAGGGTTAGGGTTAGGGTTAGGGTTAGGGTTTGGAGAGTGATAAAGCGTAGAGCCCCACGAGACGTGGGGCTGCAGAGGGCACCCCAAAGGACATGCACAGCTGCACCAGGATTGCTCCCCCTGCAACTTTTCTCTCTCGGCCTTCTATGGGGCTCATGGAGCTGGGGCCAAGCCATGGCCGTGCTTAGGGTTAGGGCTAGGGTTAGGGTTAGGGTTAGGGTTCGGAGAGTGATAAAGCGTAGAGCCCCACGAGACGTGGGGCTGCACAGGGCACCCCAAAGGACATGCACAGCTGCACCAGGATTGCTCCCCCTGCAACTTTTCTCTCTCGGCCTTCTATGGGGCTCATGGAGCTGGGCCCAAGCCATTGCTGTCCTTAGGGTTAGGGTTAGGGTTAGGGTTAGGGTTTAGAGAGTGATAAAGCGTAGAGCCCCACGAGACGTGGGGCTGCACAGGGCACCCCAAAGGACATGCACAGCTGCACCAGGATTGCTCCCCCTGCAACTTTTCTCTCTCGGCTTTCTATGGGGCTCATGGAGCTGGGGCCAAGCCATGGCCGTGCTTAGGGTTAGGGTTAGGGTTAGGGTTAGGGTTTGGAGAGTGATAAAGCGTAGAGCCCCACGAGACGTGGGGCTGCACAGGGCACCCCAAAGGACATGCACAGCTGCACCAGGATTGCTCCCCCTGCAACTTTTCCCTTTCAGCCTTCTGTGGGGCTCATGGAGCTGGGGCCAAGCCATGGCCGTGGTTAGGGTTAGGGTTAGGGTTAGGGTTAGGGTTAGGGTTAGGGTTTGGAGAGTGATAAAGCGTAGAGCCCCACGAGACGTGGGGCTACAATGGGCACCCCAAGGGACATGCACAGCTGCACCAGGATTGCTCCCCCTGCAACTTTTCTCTCTCGGCCTTCTATGGGGCTCATGGAGCTGGGGCCAAGCCATGGCCGTGCTTAGGGTTAGGGCTAGGGTTAGGGTTAGGGTTAGGGTTCGGAGAGTGATAAAGCGTAGAGCCCCACGAGACGTGGGGCTGCACAGGGCACCCCAAAGGACATGCAGAGCTGCACCAGGATTGCTCCCCCTGCAACTTTTCCCTTTCAGCCTTCTATGGGGCTCATGGAGCTGGGGCCAAGCCATGGCCATGCTTAGGGTTAGGGTTAGGGTTAGGGTTAGGGTTAGGGTTTGGAGAGTGATAAAGCGTAGAGCCCCATGAGACGTGGGGCTGCAGAGGGCACCCCAAAGGACATTCACAGCTGCACCAGGATTGCTCCCCCTGCAACTTTTCTCTCTCGGCCTTCTATGGGGCTCATGGAGCTGGGCCCAAGCCATTGCTGTCCTTAGGGTTAGGGTTAGGGTTAGGGTTAGGGTTTGGAGAGTGATAAAGCGTAGAGCCCCACGAGACGTGGGGCTGCAGAGGGCACCCCAAAGGACATGCACAGCTGCACCAGGATTGCTCCCCCTGCAACTTTTCCCTTTCAGCCTTCTATGGGGCTCATGGAGCTGGGGCCAAGCTATGGACGTGGTTAGGATTAGGGTTAGGGTTAGGGTTAGGGTTCGGAGAGTGATAAAGCACAGAGCCCCACGAGACGTGGGGCTGCAATGGGCACCCCAAGGGACATGCACAGCTGCACCACGTTTGCTCCCCCTGCAACTTTTCTCTCTCGGCCTTCTATGGGGCTCATGGAGCTGGGGCCAAGCCATGGCCGTGCTTAGGGTTAGGGTTAGGGTTAGGGTTAGGGTTAGGGTTCGGAGAGTGATAAAGCGTAGAGCCCCACGAGACGTGGGGCTGCAATGGGCACCCCAAGGGACATGCACAGCTGCACCACGTTTGCTCCCCCTGCAACTTTTCTCTCTCGGCCTTCTATGGGGCTCATGGAGCTGGGGCCAAGCCATGGCCGTGCTTAGGGTTAGGGTTAGGGTTAGGGTTAGGGTTAGGGTTTGGAGAGTGATAAAGCGTAGAGCCCCACGAGACGTGGGGCTGCAATGGGCACCCCAAAGGACATGCACAGCTGCACCAGGATTGCTCCCCCTGCAACTTTTCTCTCTCGGCTTTCTATGGGGCTCATGGAGCTGGGGCCAAGCCATGGCCGTGCTTAGGGTTAGGGTTAGGGTTAGGGTTAGGGTTTGGAGAGTGATAAAGCGTAGAGCCCCACGAGACGTGGGGCTGCACAGGGCACCCCAAAGGACATGCACAGCTGCACCAGGATTGCTCCCCCTGCAACTTTTCCCTTTCAGCCTTCTGTGGGGCTCATGGAGCTGGGGCCAAGCCATGGCCGTGGTTAGGGTTAGGGTTAGGGTTAGGGTTAGGGTTAGGGTTTGGAGAGTGATAAAGCGTAGAGCCCCACGAGACGTGGGGCTGCAATGGGCACCCCAAAGGACATGCACAGCTGCACCAGGATTGCTCCCCCTGCAACTTTTCTCTCTCGGCCTTCTATGGGGCTCATGGAGCTGGGGCCAAGCCATGGCCGTGCTTAGGGTTAGGGTTAGGGTTAGGGTTAGGGTTTGGAGAGTGATAAAGCGTAGAGCCCAAGAGACGTGGGGCTACAATGGGCACCCCAAGGGACATGCACAGCTGCACCAGGATTGCTCCCCCTGCAACTTTTCCCCTTCAGCTTTCTATGGGGCTCATGGAGCTGGGGTCAAGCCATGGCCGTGCTTAGGGTTAGGGCTAGGGTTAGGGTTAGGGTTAGGGTTCGGAGAGTGATAAAGCGTAGAGCCCCACGAGACGTGGGGCTGCACAGGGCACCCCAAAGGACATGCACAGCTGCACCAGGATTGCTCCCCCTGCAACGTTTCCCTTTCAGCCTTCTATGGGGCTCATGGAGCTGGGGCCAAGCCATGGCCATGCTTAGGGTTAGGGTTAGGGTTAGGGTTAGGGTTAGGGTTTGGAGAGTGATAAAGCGTAGAGCCCCATGAGACGTGGGGCTGCAATGGGCACCCCAAAGGACATGCACAGCTGCACCAGGATTGCTCCCCCTGCAACTTTTCTCTCTCGGCCTTCTATGGGGCTCATGGAGCTGGGGCCAAGCCATGGCCGTGCTTAGGGTTAGGGCTAGGGTTAGGGTTAGGGTTAGGGTTCGGAGAGTGATAAAGCGTAGAGCCCCACGAGACGTGGGGCTGCACAGGGCACCCCAAAGGACATGCACAGCTGCACCAGGATTGCTCCCCCTGCAACTTTTCTCTCTCGGCCTTCTATGGGGCTCATGGAGCTGGGCCCAAGCCATTGCTGTCCTTAGGGTTAGGGTTAGGGTTAGGGTTAGGGTTTGGAGAGTGATAAAGCGTAGAGCCCCACGAGACATGGGGCTGCACAGGGCACCCCAAAGGACATGCACAGCTGCACCAGGATTGCTCCCCCTGCAACTTTTCCCTTTCAGCCTTCTATGGGGCTCATGGAGCTGGGGCCAAGCTATGGACGTGGTTAGGGTTAGGGTTAGGGTTAGGTTTAGGGTTAGGGTTCGGAGAGTGATAAAGCGTAGATCCCCACGAGACGTGGGGCTGCAATGGGCACCCCAAGGGACATGCACAGCTGCACCACGTTTGCTCCCCCTGCAACTTTTCTCTCTCGGCCTTCTATGGGGCTCATGGAGCTGGGGCCAAGCCATGGCCGTGCTTAGGGTTAGGGTTAGGGTTAGGGTTAGGGTTAGGGTTCGGAGAGTGATAAAGCGTAGAGCCCCACGAGACGTGGGGCTGCACAGGGCACCCCAAGGGACATGCACAGCTGCACTACGTTTGCTCCCCCTGCAACTTTTCTCTCTCGGCCTTCTATGGGGCTCATGGAGCTGGGGCCAAGCCATGGCCGTGCTTAGGGTTAGGGTTAGGGTTAGGGTTAGGGTTAGGGTTCGGAGAGTGATAAAGCGTAGAGCCCCACGAGACGTGGGGCTGTACAGGGCACCCCAAGGGACATGCACAGCTGCACCACGTTTGCTCCCCCTGCAACTTTTCTCTCTCGGCCTTCTATGGGGCTCATGGAGCTGGGGCCAAGCCATGGCCGTGCTTAGGGTTAGGGTTAGGGTTAGGGTTAGGGTTAGGTTTCGGAGAGTGATAAAGCGTAGAGCCCCACGAGACGTGGGGCTGCACAGGGCACCCCAAGGGACATGCACAGCTGCACCACGTTTGCTCCCCCTGCAACTTTTCTCTCTCGGCCTTCTATGGGGCTCATGGAGCTGGGGCCAAGCCATGGCCGTGCTTAGGGTTAGGGTTAGGGTTAGGGTTAGGGTTTGGAGAGTGATAAAGCGTAGAGCCCCATGAGACGTGGGGCTGCAATGGGCACCCCAAAGGACATGCACAGCTGCACCAGGATTGCTCCCCCTGCAACTTTTCTCTCTCAGCCTTCTATGGGGCTCATGGAGCTGGGGCCAAGCCATGGCCGTGCTTAGGGTTAGTGTTAGGGTTAGGGTTCGGAGAGTGATAAAGCGCAGAGCCCCACGAGACGTGGGGCTGCACAGGGCACCCCAAAGGACATGCACAGCTGCACCACGTTTGCTCCCCCTGCAACTTTTCTCTCTCGGCTTTCTATGGGGCTCATGGAGCTGGGGCCAAGCCATGGCCGTGCTTAGGGTTAGGGTTAGTGTTAGGGTTAGGGTTCGGAGAGTGATAAAGCGTAGAGCCCCACGAGACGTGGGGCTGCACAGGGCACCCCAAAGGACATGCACAGCTGCACCAGGATTGCTCCCCCTGCAACTTTTCTCTCTCGGCCTTCTATGGGGCTCATGGAGCTGGGGCCAAGCCATGGCCGTGCTTAGGGTTAGGGTTAGGGTTAGGGTTAGGGTTTGGAGAGTGATAAAGCGTAGAGCCCCACGAGACGTGGGGCTGCACAGGGCACCCCAAAGGACATGCACAGCTGCACCAGGATTGCTCCCCCTGCAACTTTTCTCTCTCAGCCTTCTATGGGGCTCATGGAGCTGGGGCCAAGCCATGGCCGTGCTTAGGGTTAGGGCTAGGGTTAGGGTTAGGGTTAGGGTTCGGAGAGTGATAAAGCGCAGAGCCCCACGAGACGTGGGGCTGCAGAGGGCACCCCAAGGGACATGTACAGCTGCATCACGTTTGCTCCCCCTGCAACTTTTCCCTTTCAGCCTTCTATGGGGCTCATGGAGCTGGGGCCAAGCCATTGCTGTCCTTAGGGTTAGGGTTAGGGTTAGGGTTAGGGTTTGGAGAGTGATAAAGCGTAGAGCCCCACGAGACGTGGGGCTGCAATGGGCACCCCAAAGGACATTTACAGCTGCACCAGGATTGCTCCCCCTGCAACGTTTCTCTCTCGGTCTTCTATGGGGCTCATGGAGCTGGGGCCAAGCCATGGCTGTGCTTAGGGTTAGGGCTAGGGTTAGGGTTAGGGCTAGGGTTAGGGTTAGGGTTAGGGTTCGGAGAGTGATAAAGCGTAGAGCCCCACGAGATGTGGGGCTGCAATGGGTACCCCAAAGGACATGCACAGCTGCACCAGGATTGCTCCCCCTGCAACTTTTCTCTCTCGGCCTTCTATGGGGCTCATGGAGCTGGGGCCAAGCCATGGCCGTGCTTAGGGTTAGGGTTAGGGTTAGGGTTAGGGTTCGGAGAGTGATAAAGCGTAGAGCCCCACGAGACGTGGGGCTGCAGAGGGCACCACAAAGGACATGCACAGCTGCACCAGGATTGCTCCCCCTGCAACTTTTCTCTCTCGGCCTTCTATGGGGCTCATGGAGCTGGGGCCAAGCCATGGCCGTGCTTAGGGTTAGGGTTAGGGTTAGGGTTAGGGTTCGGAGAGTGATAAAGCGTAGAGCCCCACGAGACGTGGGGCTACAATGGGCACCCCAAAGGACATGCACAGCTGCACCAGGATTGCTCCCCCTGCAACTTTTCTCTCTCGGCCTTCTATGGGGCTCATGGAGCTGGGGCCAAGCCATGGCCGTGCTTAGGGTTAGGGCTAGGGTTAGGGTTAGGGTTAGGGTTCGGAGAGTGACAAAGCGTAGAGCCCCACGAAACGTCGGGCTGCAGAGGGCACCCCAAAGGACATGCACAGCTGCACCAGGATTGCTCCCCCTGCAACTTTTCTCTCTCGGCCTTCTATGGGGCTCATGGAGTTGGGGCCAAGCCATGGCCGTGCTTAGGGTTAGGGTTAGGGTTAGGGTTAGGGTTAGGGTTCGGAGAGTGATAAAGCGTAGAGCCCCACGAGACGTGGGGCTGCACAGGGCACCCCAAAGGACATGCACAGCTGCACCAGGATTGCTCCCCCTGCAACTTTTCTCTCTCGGCCTTCTATGGGGCTCATGGAGCTGGGGCCAAGCCATGGCCGTGCTTAGGGTTAGGGTTAGGGTTAGGGCTAGGGTTAGGGTTCGGAGAGTGACAAAGCGTAGAGCCCCACGAGACGTGGGGCTGCAATGGGCACCCCAAAGGACATGCACAGCTGCACCAGGATTGCTCCCCCTGCAACTTTTCTCTCTCGGCCTTCTATGGGGCTCATGGAGCTGGGGCCAAGCCATGGCTGTGCTTAGGGTTAGGGTTAGGGTTAGGGTTAGGGTTCGGAGAGTGATAAAGCGTAGAGCCCCACGAGACGTGGGGCTGCAATGGGCACCCCAAAGGACATGCACAGCTGCACCAGGATTGCTCCCCCTGCAACTTTTCTCTCTCGGCCTTCTATGGGGCTCATGGAGCTGGGGCCAAGCCATGGCCGTGCTTAGGGTTAGGGTTAGGGTTAGGGTTAGGGTTAGGGTTCGGAGAGTGATAAAGCGTAGAGCCCCACGAGACGTGGGGCTGCACAGGGCACCCCAAAGGACATGCACAGCTGCACCAGGATTGCTCCCCCTGCAAGTTTTCTCTCTCGGCCTTCTATGGGGCTCATGGAGCTGGGGCCAAGCCATGGCCGTGCTTAGGGTTAGGGTTAGGGTCAGGGTTAGGGTTCGGAGAGTGATAAAGCGTAGAGCCCCACGAGACGTGGGGCTACAATGGGCACCCCAAAGGACATTCACAGCTGCACCAGGATTGCTCCCCCTGCAACTTTTCCCTTTCAGCCTTCTATGGGGCTCATCGAGCTGGGGCCAAGCCATGGCCGTGCTTAGGGTTAGGGCTAGGGTTAGGGTTCGGAGAGTGATAAAGCGTATAGCCCACGAGACGTGGGGCTGCAGAGGGCACCCCAAAGGACATGCACAGCTGCACCAGGATTGCTCCCCCTGCAACTTTTCTCTCTCGGCTTTCTATGGGGCTCATGGAGCTGGGGCCAAGGCATTGCTGTCCTTAGGGTTAGGGTTAGGGTTAGGGTTCGGAGAGTGATAAAGCGTATAGCCCAAGAGACGTGGGGCTGCAGAGGGCACCCCAAAGGACATGCACAGCTACACCAGGATTGCTCCCCCTGCAACTTTTCTCTCTTGGCCTTCTATGGGGCTCATGGAGCTGGGGCCAAGCCATGGCCGTGCTTAGGGTTAGGGCTAGGGTTAGGGTTAGGGTTAGGGTTCGGAGAGTGACAAAGTGTAGAGCCCCACGAGATGTGGGGCTGCAGAGGGCACCCCAAAGGACATGCACAGCTGCACCAGGATTGCTCCCCCTGCAACTTTTCTCTCTCGGCCTTCTATGGGGCTCATGGAGCTGGGGCCAAGCCATGGCCGTGCTTAGGGTTAGGGCTAGGGTTAGGGTTAGGGTTTGGAGAGTGATAAAGCGCAGAGCCCCACGAGACGTGGGGCTGCAGAGGGCACCCCAAAGGACATGCACAGCTGCACCAGGATTGCTCCCCCTGCAACTTTTCTCTCTCGGCCTTCTATGGGGCTCATGGAGCTGGGGCCAAGCCATGGCCGTGCTTAGGGTTAGGGCTAGGGTTAGGGTTAGGGTTAGGGTTCGGAGAGTGACAAAGCGTAGAGCCCCATGAGACGTGGGGCTGCAATGGGCACCCCAAAGGACATGCACAGCTGCACCAGGATTGCTCCCCCTGCAACTTTTCTCTCTCGGCCTTCTATGGGGCTCATGGAGCTGGGGCCAAGCCATGGCCGTGCTTAGGGTTAGGGTTAGGGTTAGGGTTAGGGTTCGGAGAGTGATAAAGCGCAGAGCCCCACGAGACGTGGGGCTGCAGAGGGCACCCCAAAGGACATGCACAGCTGCACCAGGATTGCTCCCCCTGCAACTTTTCCCTTTCAGCCTTCTATGCGCCTCATGGAGCTGAGGCCAAGCCATGGCTGTGCTTAGGGTTAGGGCTAGGGTTAGGGTTAGGGTTAGGGTTCGGAGAGTGATAAAGCGTAGAGCCCCACGAGACGTGCGGCTGCACAGGGCACCCCAAAGGACATGCACAGCTGCACCAGGATTGCTCCCCCTGCAACTTTTCTCTCTCGGCCTTCTATGGGGCTCATGGAGCTGGGGCCAAGCCATGGCCGTGCTTAGGGTTAGGGTTAGGGTTAGGGTTAGGGTTAGGGTTAGGGTTCGGAGAGAGATAAAGCGTAGAGCCCCACGAGACGTGGGGCTACAATGGGCAGCCCAAAGGACATGCACAGCTGCACCAGGATTGCTCCCCCTGCAACTTTTCTCTCTCGGCCTTCTATGGGGCTCATGGAGCTGGGGCCAAGCCATGGCCGTGCTTAGGGTTAGGGCTAGGGTTAGGGTTAGGGTTAGGGTTCGGAGAGTGACAAAGCGTAGAGCCCCATGAGACGTGGGGCTGCAATGGGCACCCCAAAGGACATGCACAGCTGCACCAGGATTGCTCCCCCTGCAACTTTTCTCTCTCGGCCTTCTATGGGGCTCATGGAGCTGGGGCCAAGCCATGGCTGTGCTTAGGGTTAGGGTTAGGGTTAGGGTTAGGGTTTGGAGAGTGATAAAGCGCAGAGCCCCACGAGACGTGGGGCTGCAGAGGGCACCCCAAAGGACATGCACAGCTGCACCAGGATTGCTCCCCCTGCAACTTTTCTCTCTCGGCCTTCTATGGGGCTCATGGAGCTGGGGCCAAGCCATGGCCGTGCTTAGGGTTAGGGTTAGGGTTAGGGTTAGGGTTAGGGTTAGGGTTCGGAGAGTGATAAAGCGTAGAGCCCCACGAGACGTGGGGCTGCAATGGGTACACAAAGGACATGCACAGCTGCACCACGTTTGCTCCCCCTGCATCTTTTCTCTCTCGGCCTTCTATGGGGCTCATGGAGCTGGGGCCAAGCCATGGCCGTGCTTAGGGTTAGGGCTAGGGTAAGGGTTCGGAGAGTGACAAAGCGTAGAGCCCCACGAGACGTGGGGCTGCAGAGGGCACCCCAAAGGACATGCACAGCTGCACCAGGATTGCTCCCCCTGCAACTTTTCTCTCGGCCTTCTATGGGGCTCATGGAGCTGGGGCCAAGCCATGGCCGTGCTTAGGGTTAGGGTTAGGGTTAGGGTTAGGGTTCGGAGAGTGATAAAGCGTAGAGCCCCACGAGACGTGGGGCTGCAATGGGCACCCCAAAGGACATGCACAGCTGCACCAGGATTGCTCCCCCTGCAACTTTTCTCTCTCGGCCTTCTATGGGGCTCATGGAGCTGGGCCCAAGCCATGGCCGTGCTTAGGGTTAGGGTTAGGGTTAGGGTTAGGGTTCGGAGAGTGATAAAGCGTAGAGCCCCACGAGACGTCGGGCTGCACAGGGCACCCCAAAGGACATGCACAGCTGCACAAGGATTGCACCCCCTGCAACTTTTCTCTCTCGGCCTTCTATGGGGCTCATGGAGCTGGGGCCAAGCCATGGCCGTGCTTAGGGTTAGGGTTAGGGTTAGGGTTAGGGTTCGGAGAGTGATAAAGCGTAGAGCCCCACGAGACGTGGGGCTGCACAGGGCACCCCAAAGGACATGCACAGCTGTACCAGGATTGCTCCCCCTGCAACTTTTCTCTCTCGGCCTTCTATGGGGCTCATGGAGCTGGGGCCAAGCCATGGCCGTGCTTAGGGTTAGGGTTAGGGTTAGGGTTAGGGCTAGGGTTAGGGTTCGGAGAGTGATAAAGCGTAGAGCCCCACGAGACGTGGGGCTGCAGAGGGCACCCCAAAGGACATGCACAGCTGCACCAGGATTGCTCCCCCTGCAACTTTTCCCTTTCAGCCTTCTATGGGGCTCATGGAGCTGGGGCCAAGCCATGGACGTGGTTAGGGTTAGGGTTAGGGTTAGGGTTAGGGTTAGGGTTAGGGTTAGGGTTTGGAGAGTGATAAAGCGTATAGCCCCACGAGACGTGTGGCTGCAATGGGCACCCCAAAGGACATGCACAGCTGCACCAGGATTGCTCCCCCTGCAACTTTTCTCTCTCGGCCTTCTATGGGGCTCATGGAGCTGGGGCCAAGCCATGGCCGTGCTTAGGGTTAGGGTTAGGGTTAGGGTTAGGGTTAGGGTTCGGAGAGTGATAAAGCGTAGAGCCCCACGAGACGTGGGGCTGCACAGCGCACCCCAAGGGACATGCACAGCTGCACCACGTTTGCTCCCCCTGCAACCTTTCTCTCTCAGCTTTCTATGGGGCTCATGGAGCTGGGCCCAAGCCATTGCTGTCCTTAGGGTTAGGGTTAGGGTTAGGGTTAGGGTTTGGAGAGTGATAAAGGGTAGAGCCCGACGAGACGTGGGACTGCACAGGGCACCCCAAAGGACATGCACAGCTGCACCAGGATTGCTCCCCCTGCAACTTTTCTCTCTCGGCCTTCTATGGGGCTCATGGAGCTGGGGCCAAGCCATGGCCGTGCTTAGGGTTAGGGTTAGGGTTAGGGTTAGGGTTCAGAGAGTGATAAAGCGTAGAGCCCCACGAGACGTCGGGCTGCACAGGGCACCCCAAAGGACATGCACAGCTGCACCAGGATTGCTCCCCCAACAACTTTTCTCTCTCGGCCTTCTATGGGGCTCATGGAGCTGGGGCCAAGCCATGGCCATGCTTAGGGTTAGGGTTAGGGTTAGGGTTAGGGTTAGGGTTAGGGTTAGGGTTAGGGTTCGGAGAGAGATAAAGCGTAGAGCCCCACGAGACGTGGGGCTGCACAGGGCACCCCAAAGGACATGCACAGCTGCACCAGGATTGCTCCCCCTGCAACTTTTCTCTCTCGGCCTTCTATGGGGCTCATGGAGCTGGGGCCAAGCCATGGCCGTGCTTAGGGTTAGGGTTAGGGTTAGGGTTAGGGTTCGGAGAGTGATAAAGTGTAGAGCCCCACGAGACGTGGGGCTGCAATGGGCACCCCAAAGGACATGCACAGCTGCACCAGGATTGCTCCCCCTGCAACTTTTCTCTCTCGGCCTTCTATGGGGCTCATGGAGCTGGGGCCAAGCCATGGCCGTGCTTAGGGTTAGGGTTAGGGTTAGGGTTAGGGTTCGGAGAGTGATAAAGCGTAGAGCCCCACGAGACGTCGGGCTGCACAGGGCACCCCAAAGGACATGCACAGCTGCACAAGGATTGCACCCCCTGCAACTTTTCTCTCTCGGCCTTCTATGGGGCTCATGGAGCTGGGGCCAAGCCATGGACGTGGTTAGGGTTAGGGTTAGGGTTAGGGTTCGGAGAGTGATAAAGCGTAGAGCCCCACGAGACGTGGGGCTGCAGAGGGCACCCCAAAGGACATGCACAGCTGTACCAGGATTGCTCCCCCTGCAACTTTTCTCTCTCGGCCTTCTATGGGGCTCATGGAGCTGGGGCCAAGCCATGGCCGTGCTTAGGGTTAGGGTTAGGGTTAGGGTTAGGGCTAGGGTTAGGGTTCGGAGAGTGATAAAGCGTAGAGCCCCACGAGACGTGGGGCTGCAGAGGGCACCCCAAAGGACATGCACAGCTGCACCAGGATTGCTCCCCCTGCAACTTTTCCCTTTCAGCCTTCTATGGGGCTCATGGAGCTGGGGCCAAGCCATGGACGTGGTTAGGGTTAGGGTTAGGGTTAGGGTTAGGGTTAGGGTTAGGGTTAGGGTTTGGAGAGTGATAAAGCGTATAGCCCCACGAGACGTGTGGCTGCAATGGGCACCCCAAAGGACATGCACAGCTGCACCAGGATTGCTCCCCCTGCAACTTTTCTCTCTCGGCCTTCTATGGGGCTCATGGAGCTGGGGCCAAGCCATGGCCGTGCTTAGGGTTAGGGCTAGGGTTAGGGTTAGGGTTAGGGTTCGGAGAGTGATAAAGCGTAGAGCCCCACGAGACGTGGGGCTGCACAGCGCACCCCAAGGGACATGCACAGCTGCACCACGTTTGCTCCCCCTGCAACTTTTCTCTCTCAGCTTTCTATGGGGCTCATGGAGCTGGGCCCAAGCCATTGCTGTCCATAGGGTTAGGGTTAGGGTTAGGGTTAGGGTTTGGAGAGTGATAAAGGGTAGAGCCCGACGAGACGTGGGGCTGCACAGGGCACCCCAAAGGACATGCACAGCTGCACCAGGATTGCTCCCCCTGCAACTTTTCTCTCTCGGCCTTCTATGGGGCTCATGGAGCTGGGGCCAAGCCATGGCCGTGCTTAGGGTTAGGGTTAGGGTTAGGGTTAGGGTTCAGAGAGTGATAAAGCGTAGAGCCCCACGAGACGTCGGGCTGCACAGGGCACCCCAAAGGACATGCACAGCTGCACCAGGATTGCTCCCCCTACAACTTTTCCCTTTCAGCCTTCTATGGGGCTCATGGAGCTGGGGCCAAGCCATGGCCGTGCTTAGGGTTAGGGTTAGGGTTAGGGTTCGGAGAGTGATAAAGCGTAGAGCCCCACGAGACGTGGGGCTGCAATGGGCACCCCAAGGGACATGCACAGCTGCACCAGGGTTGCTCCCCCTGCAACTTTTCTCTCTCGGCCTTCTATGGGGCTCATGGAGCTGGGGCCAAGCCATGGCCGTGCTTAGGGTTAGGGTTAGGGTTAGGGTTAGGGTTAGGGTTCGGAGAGTGACAAAGCGTAGAGCCCCACGAGACATGGGGCTGCAATGGGCACCCCAAAGGACATGCACAGCTGCACCAGGATTGCTCCCCCTGCAACTTTTCTCTCTCGGCCTTCTATGGGGCTCATGGAGCTGGGGCCAAGCCATGGCCGTGCTTAGGGTTAGGGTTAGGGTTAGGGTTATGGTTCGGAGAGTGATAAAGCGCAGAGCCCCACGAGACGTGGGGCTGCAGAGGGCACCCCAAAGGACATGCACAGCTGCACCAGGATTGCTCCCCCTGCAACTTTTCTCTCTCGGCCTTCTATGGGGCTCATGGAGCTGGGGCCAAGCCATGGCCGTGCTTAGGGTTAGGGTTAGGGTTAGGGTTAGGGTTCGGAGAGTGATAAAGCGTAGAGCCCCACGAGACGTGGGGCTGCAGAGGGCACCCCAAAGGACATGCACAGCTGCACCAGGATTGCTCCCCCTGCAATTTTTCTCTCTCGGCCTTCTATGGGGCTCATGGAGCTGGGGCCAAGCCATGGCCGTGCTTAGGGTTAGGGCTAGGGTTAGGGTTAGGGTTAGGGTTCGGAGAGTGATAAATCGTAGATCCCCTCAAGACGTGGGGCTGCAGAGGGCACCACAAAGGACATGCACAGCTGCACCAGGATTGCTCCCCCCTGCAACTTTTCTCTCTCGGCCTTCTATGGGGCTCATGGAGCTGGGGCCAAGCCATGGACGTGCTTAGGGTTAGGGCTAGGGTTAGGGTTAGGGTTAGGGTTCGGAGAGTGACAAAGCGTAGAGCCCCACGAGACGTGGGGCTGCAGAGGGCACCCCAAAGGACATGCACAGCTGCACCAGGATTGCTCCCCCTGCAACTTTTCTCTCTCGGCCTTCTATGGGGCTCATGGAGCTGGGGCCAAGCCATGGCCGTGCTTAGGGTTAGGGTTAGGGTTAGGGTTAGGGTTCGGAGAGTGATAAAGCGTAGAGCCCCACGAGACGTGGGGCTGCAGAGGGCACCTCAAAGGACATGCACAGCTGCACCAGGATTGCTCCCCCTGCAACTTTTCTCTCTCAGCCTTCTATGGGGCTCATGGAGCTGGGGCCAAGCCATGGCCGTGCTTAGGGTTAGGGTTAGGGTTAGGGTTAGGGTTAGGGTTAGGGTTAGGGTTAGGGTTCGGAGAGTGATAAAGTGTAGAGCCCCACGAGACGTGGGGCTGCAATGGGCACCCCAAAGGACATGCACAGCTGCACCAGGATTGCTCCCCCTGCAACTTTTCTCTCTCGGCCTTCTATGGGGCTCATGGAGCTGGGGCCAAGCCATGGCCGTGCTTAGGGTTAGGGTTAGCGTTAGGGTTAGGGTTCGGAGAGTGATAAAGCGTAGAGCCCCACGAGACGTGGGGCTGCAATGGGCACCCCAAGGGACATGCACAGCTGCACCACGTTTGCTCCCCCTGCAACTTTTCTCTCTCGGCCTTCTATGGGGCTCATGGAGCTGGGGCCAAGCCATGGCCGTGCTTAGGGTTAGGGTTAGGGTTAGGGTTAGGGTTCGGAGAGTGATAAAGTGTAGAGCCCCACGAGACGTGGGGCTGCAGAGGGCACCCCAAAGGACATGCACAGCTGCACCAGGATTGCTCCCCCTGCAACTTTTCTCTCTCGGCCTTCTATGGGGCTCATGGAGCTGGGGCCAAGCCATGGCCGTGCTTAGGGCTAGGGTTAGGGTTAGGGTTAGGGTTCGGAGAGTGATAAAGCGTAGAGCCCCACGAGACGTGGGGCTGCACAGGGCACCCCAAAGGACATGCACAGCTGCACCAGGATTGCTCCCCCTGCAACTTTTCTCTCTCGGCCTTCTATGGGGCTCATGGAGCTGGGGCCAAGCCATGGCCATGCTTAGGGTTAGGGTTAGGATTAGGGTTAGGCTTCGGAGAGTGATAAAGCGTAGAGCCCCACGAGACGTGGGGCTGCACAGGGCACCTCAAAGGACATGCACAGCTGCACCAGGATTGCTCCCCCTGCAACTTTTCTCTCTCGGCCTTCTATGGGGCTCATGGAGCTGGGGCCAAGCCATGGCCGTGCTTAGGGTTAGGGTTAGGGTTAGGGTTAGGGTTAGGGTTAGGGTTAGGGTTAGGGTTAGGGTTCGGAGAGTGATAAAGCGTAGAGCCCCACGAGACGTGGGGCTGCAGAGGGCACCCCAAAGGACATGCACAGCTGCACCAGGATTGCTCCCCCTGCAACTTTTCTCTCTCGGCCTTCTATGGGGCTCATGGAGCTGGGGCCAAGCCATGGCCGTGCTTAGGGTTAGGGCTAGGGTTAGGCTTCGGAGAGTGATAAAGCGTAGAGCCCCACGAGATGTGGGGCTGCACAGGGCACCCCAAAGGACATGCACAGATGCACCAGGATTGCTCCCCCTGCAACTTTTCCCTTTCAGCCTTCTATGGGGCTCATGGAGCTGGGGCCAAGCCATGGCCGTGCTTAGGGTTAGGGCTAGGGTTAGGGTTAGGGTTAGGGCTAGGGTTAGGGTTCGGAGAGTGATAAAGCGTAGAGCCCCACGAGACGTGGGGCTGCAGAGGGCACCCCAAAGGACATGCACAGCTGCACCAGGATTGCTCCCCCTGCAACTTTTCTCTCTCGGCCTTCTATGGGGCTCATGGAGCTGGGGCCAAGCCATGGACGTGGTTAGGGTTAGGGTTAGGGTTAGGGTTCGGAGAGTGACAAAGCGTAGAGCCCCACGAGACGTGGGGCTGCACAGGGCACCCCAAAGGTCATGCACAGTTGCACCAGGATTGCTCCCTTGCAACTTTTCTCTCTCGGCCTTCTATGGGGCTCATGGAGCTGGGGCCAAGCCATGGACGTGCTTAGGGTTAGGGCTAGGGTTAGGGTTAGGGTTAGGGTTCGGAGAGTGATAAATCGTAGATCCCCTCAAGACGTGGGGCTGCAGAGGGCACCCCAAAGGACATGCACAGCTGCACCAGGATTGCTCCCCCTGCAACTTTTCTCTCTCGGCCTTCTATGGGGCTCATGGAGCTGGGGCCAAGCCATGGACATGCTTAGGGTTAGGGTTAGGGTTAGGGTTAGGGTTAGGGTTCGGAGAGTGACAAAGCGTAGAGCCCCACGAGACGTGGGGCTGCAGAGGGCACCCCAAAGGACATG